>NC_048303.1:76013752-76184023 GCF_013100865.1 Trachemys scripta elegans
GGGCCATATACGGGGAGCCGGGGGATGCGCCGGGGTCAGGGGGTGCGCCGGGGTCGGGGAGCCCGGGGGGTGCGCCGGGGTCGGGGAACCGGGGTCGGGGAGCCGGGGAGTGCGCCGGGGTTGGGGAGTGTGTCGGGGAGCCGGGGAGTGCGCCGGGCCCGCGGGGCTGGGAGCCGGGGGGTGGTCGGTCGGGGCCGGCACCCCAGGGCCCGAGCCGACCCAGGCTGGAGCCGCGGGGGAACCAGCCTGGGCCGCGCCTTCTCCTCCCTCCCCCCCCCACCCCCCTTACCTGCTTCAGGCTTCCCGCGAATTAAATGTTCGCGGGAAGCAGGGGAGGGGGCGGAGACTTTGGGAGGGGGCGGAGTTGGGGCGGGGGCGGGGGCGGGGCTGGGGGCAGGGCCGGGGCCCCGGGGAGTGTCCTCCATTTGGAGGCACAAAATATGGTAACCCTAGGGTTTGGAACAGGTGCCCCTAGGGTGGAAGGGATTTTTCCTGCTGCATTCCTGCGTGCACCTTCTGTTGGCCAGAGCTGCCTGCAGAGCAGCCTCCATCGTGGCCATGAGGACACTAAAGTTACATTGTTTTTTGAGCCTTCAGGGTGCACTTGGATCACGTTTTTCTCCACAACCACAACATCAAATATCAAGAGAATTGTGATAAAACCTGTGCTACTGTTACCCTGATCTTTATCTAGCATGCTGAATTTAAAGTTGCACATGTGTAGCTGAATCCTTATGAAATGTGTTCAGTATGAAGTGTGTTCATATATTCATATATATTAGATATAATTTATTTATCTCCATGGATAGCCAATGGGAATTTTAAATTAATACATTGAGGACTCTGTTGATTTGTGTTTGAATAAGTCCTCCCCATCAGCAGACTCTCCAGGATTACTTTCCCTTGACCCAAGCCCCTTCAGTTATAATTTATTTTGAATATATTTGTATCAAATAAACTCTCTTCTGCTGCTACTGCTGCTGCCTCTGCATGTTGCCTCTGACTGCTGGTCATAGTAGCTTCAGCAGTGAAAATACCTCGTGCTGTCTGTACACAAAAGACCTAGTGTGAAAGAGCCTTTGTTATTGTACCTTGAATAGAGTGATCTCATGGGATATTTGTGATGCTCTGTAAAAGTTTTTGCATACCAATATAGCTAAATTTAACTGCTAAAAATTTGTTTCAGATTGCTATTGTTCTTCTAGGGAGGATTAAAGAGGAAGAGGGTATTTTGTTCACATGCTGTTGAAGCAATGTTTGGGACATGGGGTTTGGCGTATATCCAGCTTTTTTATGAGATGTTGCTTAAATGAGATGTTGCTTTCATTGGATTGTCTTGCTGAAGATTCAGTTGTTCATAGGCATTCTAAGAAAAATAATATTATCGTTGGCCAGCATAGAGGGGAGGGTAAGTTTTAATTTGAGCAGTGAAGTTTGTTACTAGGTATAGTATGACAGAATTGTGCAATCTCCTCATCTGTGTTGACAGACAGCGCCTCTTAAAACAGACCCGTAGTGGAAATCAGACCAAATAAATAACAGTTTGTAACATTGGGAAGGCAATATTTGCATAACATAAAAAAAACCAACCTCTTCACCCAATATACTTTCAGCTATATTATCCATGGTGTCCCAAGACTTGCATTTTCTTTAGTTTGAACAAAGGCACAATAAAATTATATATATATATATATATATATATATATATATATATATATAATTTTATTGTGCNTGAATCAGAGCGTCAGCCATGCAAAATAAATTTGGATTTCATGGAGAGTCTCTGGCTTGTCTTACTTACTGAGTTAGATATCTAGGCATATATCATCACCCCTGTATAATCATGTTATTTTATAACAACCCCAAAAGTTTATATTTATAAACTTTTGGGGTTGTTATAAAATAACATGATTATACAGGGGTGATGATATATGCCTAGATATCTAACTCAGTAAGTAAGACAAGCCAGAGACTCTCCATGAAATCCAAATTTATTTTGCATGGCTGACGCTCTGATTCAGAGGAGAAGGGTGGCAGGATAAAATCTTAAAATAGAGAGGGAGACATTTTCCTAGGATTCTGAAATTTGTTGTAAATTATTGTTTGGTAAATCCTGATTTGGTGTTTAATTTATTTGCATGGTCATTCTACTCAAGAATAAAACCTGTTATGTAAATGATGCAGAAATTAACCTACTCTCCAAAAAATACAATTCCTTATCAAGGAGGGTCAAACACTGCCCTTATGTCGGAGCTGCACATATTGGTATTTGAGGATAGAATTGGACCCATAATGGATCTCTTCACCTGTTCTTCCTCTTCAAACCCTACTTGCATTTTGACTACTATTTATCAATTGTGTGACTGTCTTCTGTTAACAGAACTTTTATTTCAAAAAGTCTTGGGCTGCTGTATTACTGTGACTGTTTGGCTTGCTGGGTGGTAATTTTAGACAAGGACTTCCTGAGTGTTATAATGTTCTCTCTAAAAATGACAACGTGACTGCACTGACTCGATTCAGGTATCATGCAGATTACAGCTGTGCAAGCAGCCTCCTCCCATACCCATTACTGCCAATTCACCTCAGTGTGATATGAGCTAATGTCCATTTGGGACTAGCATGGGACTCCAATTCACTTTTGATGCAGATTTGAACTCCACTCTCTCTAGAAATGCAGGGGAAAACCCACCGAAGGAAATTCGCGTATTCTCCCAACCGTATCCTGTGCACTTCTGAGCACCTGGTTCCTCTCCATCCTTCCCACAGAGTGGGGATCTTGGTTCTTCTTCATTCCCTGCAAGAGGGAGGACATGTTCATCAGCTTTTCCCCTCCCTGATTTATTGCAGGGATTGCAGGCATAAGATTCTCCCTCCCTAAGCAGGAGATTCTCTTCAGTCTCCCTTGTTCTTGACTCTTGGTCCCTACATGCTGTGACAGACTCATCTGAGAGGCCAGGAACAGAGATGATTCAACTTTATTGAAACACCAATTCCTTAGATTGCTGGTGGGGCAACTGCAAACTTTTTATAAGTAGGTCTGTTCTTGCTGCACATTGTAGTAAGAGAGAGAGTGTGTGTGTGTGTGTCTGTGTGTGTGTGTGTTAAACCTCCCTACATTACTTTAGGTGTCTTGCCAAGGAATTACTCTACTGTGACTCTCAACCCTTGTATTGAGAAAGCTCTTTATTGCATGCCAGTATTTAGTCTATTTTCATAGGTAAAATCCTGACATCCTTAATCAGTAAAAATATCAGTGTTTTTTACCAGTCCCTGAGTAAAATATGAGCAGAGACTTCAGGCCTGCTATGTCTAAGATCTCCTTGATGAATTTGTCATATGTATAGATGTTTTTTCTTCAGACCTTAGATCTTATCTTTTTGGCAAACATATTATGAGGCATTGGGTAATGTATTGCCTGCGGTATAGTTCAGTGCAGAGAGATAAATGAAATGATGATAATATAAATCTGAAAAGAAATGCCACATGGATTAAAAGGGTGCACATTTACAAAACATTTTCATTCCAGTGCAAGAGCTGATATTCATGTGAAGTAAATTATTCTAATAAAGATTTATTGACTAGACACAATAGACAGATCAATGTCATTTGAGTGGACAGAAGACATATTGAACCTATCCCTTGGAGCTAGTGAATCAGTACATCCATTTCACTGTCAGGATCACTTTGAAAAATTGTTCATGAAGCTGCAAGAGTATGAACTGATCAGTTTGCTTTGGTCAGAGTGAGGGCAGAATTTAGGAGAGGAGAAGGGTTGATCATGATAGGAAGGGGTGGATTAAACATGAAAATATTTGACAAAAAGAGCCTCTGATTGTCTCTTAGTTAGCTTGATTTTTGTCAACAGTTGAAGTGAAAACTTGAATTACAGTAATGTAAGTTTTACTAGTTACAATATTAGAGGAATAAAATAAAATAAATAAAATAAGAGCTCATACATATGCAGTTTTTTTCTTGTAAGAGTAGTTCTGCCACTAGCAGAGATTTCACTTATGGGTGTGGGAACAAACTATATATCATCAAGTACTGTGAGTTCTGATTCATGTGGGTTAGTGTGCACTGCAAACTCTAATTTTATTTCTGACAAGTAAAACAAATTCCTTATTTGCGAATTCCTCAATAGCAAAAGATAGAAACCACCAAGTGAAGATGTGTTGTGTTCATTTCTATACATCTAGACAGACATGAACACAACACATCTTCACTTGGTGGATTCTACCTTTTGCTATTTTACCTTTTTTCATGATTGGGGGACACAGAGTGATATCCAGATGAAATGATACATAGCATTATAGATCACACAAGTCTCAGTGTGGGACATGTATGTGACTGAGGTATGCATATGCTGTAATATTGATTCCTGATATGTATTAGGAAATTCCTTTTCTTAACATTTTCTCAGACTGAATAGTTCTTAGACCACAAATTGTTCCACTTAAATCAATAGGACAATTCATAAGGAAGTTTTTCCTCAATGAGAATAAGGATGACAGAATCCAGAGGATGATTCATTCATAGAGCTGAATTTGGTGTCGTTTTAAAATTTATTTTAAGTGCGAGTGACAACTAGTCAAGGAAGGATCTGGTCCTAGGCTTTGGTCTGCACTAAGAATGCTCACTGAATCCCTCCACATCATTCCCATAATCTCATATGCAATATATGCCTTGGAGTGCCAGGGTCTAAGACTCTAGGGCAGTCTGATTGGTGGATTTGCCCTACAGCTGCAGACCAGGGTCCCCTGCACCCTACCAGGAATCCAGGCAGGGTTCTGTGGAAACCTGCTTGGTTTCACTGAAAGTTTTTCGAATACAGATATTTCCAGTGAAATGTTTTGGGCTTGACAAATCGGCATTTTCCATAACTTTATTTCATTGGAAAATTTCTGACCAGCTCTACTTATAGGAGCCACCAAAAATCGTAATTTACTTGTAATTTCTAAAATTCCCCTAATTTAAATCCAACTTTGTCTGATTAACTTCTAACTTTTCCCTCTAGAAACAATGAGAATCTTCAGCTTAAGATGTAAGGTTTCTTTTCCCAGCTATTTAGATGGAGTGCTGGGGGTCAAAAATGGAAACTATCAACACCTTAACAGTGGACAGAGTCATTACTGTGGCTTAAGTAATAGGTAACTTAGCTGCAGAGCCAAAATTTCTGATGCTACATGGCTTTGGTACTTATCCAGGCCCCAAATCAGCAAGGCACGTAAGATTAATGTTATACATATCTTTAAGACAATCTCTATTCGGAAGAGCACTTAAGCATTGAAATCCCACTGAAGTCAATGGAAATTCAGCCCCTGCTTAAATTTAAGCACATGCTTAGGTGTTCTGCTGAATCATGGCCCCATTGTTTAAGCCCAGGAGTAAATACAGAGTTCTTCTCCAGTCCTTAATTAGGAGAATTACTTGTCTAATGATTTACAGTACCTTTTGGAATGAAAATATGAACCACAGTAGCTTTAGAAATCCATTCCAAACAGCACAAAGTGACATAAATAATGTATGCCCCCCTAAAGAAAGTACTCAAGCACATATTTATCTTCAACCCTCCTAATGTTCGGGGTCTATCTGACCCCAACAAGCCCAAACATTTTTCATGCCAAACCTGTGCCTCTTCATACATTAAGTATCCTCAGACTAGGGATGAGGTCAATCTTTCCACATTAGTTTATCATCATACCTGTTGTGGTTTTTGTTTAGCAAAAAAGATCACTAAAAAGGTAATGGGGTCAGTTAGACCACTCAATATTAGTGAACGGGGACAATGAAAGTACTACGCTTCCAAGATCTTTGGGGATCGCTTGGACCCTAAATACATACCAAAATTTAAATGAAATATGAAACCACTGCCTTTCTTTTCTTCAAGGAGTCTCCTGAGGACAACCCGTATATTAACCTGTCTGCAAATCTGTTGTGGTGCAAAAAAGTCACTCAAAAGATATTGGAGTCAGACCCCAAATTAATTATGCAGGCATTTTATTTTGAGGCAGCAATATATTTCAGCATTGTTTTTACCATCATAGATTCAGTGTTTTTTGTTTTTTAAAAAATGCACCTGTGGGGTCTAGGGCGGGATGTGGGGTGGGGTCATTGACATCCCAGATAACATTTTCCTCATGTATCACCACAATTGTCCAGCAAATTGAGTTTCTTTGAAGATAACACTGTCAAATTGATTTTCTGGGAAACCTACACTTGCTAGGATTCTGAGGAAGCCACAGTTGTGAAATCTATTTTCAGGCAAGCACACACTTGACAGATGCTGTTGCTGGGGCAAAGAATTTCTGGGGAAAAGACTCACTGCTGCACATGCACATTGCATATCTGAATGCACACATTGGATTTTGTTGAATCACACATGGCATAATAAATCTTTGAGTAAGAGCTGGGTATTTCTAAGGGACCTGGGTACAGAAATGGTGAAACCACTGGTGCAGGAAAGGAACATTGCAGACCTTCCTTAGGCTTCTAGGGAACATAAGAAGCATAAGTGATCCATCCCCTGTTGCCCATTCCCAGCTTCTGGCAAAGACAGGCTGAGGACACTTCAGAGCATGGTTTTGCATCCCTGCCCCTCCTGGCTAATAGTCATTGATGGACCTATCCTCCATGAACTTACCTAGTGCTTTTTTGAATCCTGTTACAGTCTTGGCCTTCACAACATCCTCTAGCAAAGAGTTCCACGGGTTGACTGCATGTTGTGTGAAGAAATATTTCCTTTTGTTTGTTTTAAACCTGCATTTTATTAATTTCATTTGATGACCCCTAGTTCTTGTGTTATGAGAAGGAGTAAATAACACTTCTTATTTACTTTCTCCACATCTGTCATAATTTAATAGACCTCTATCATATCCCCCCTTAGTCGCCTCTTTTCAAGCTGAAAAGTCCCAGTCTTATTAATCTCTCCTCCAATGGAAGCTATTCCATACCCTTAATTATTTTTGTTGCCCTTCTCTGTATCTTTTCCAGTTCCAATGTATCTTTGTTGAGATGGGGTGACCACATCTGCATGCAGTAGTCAAGATGTGGTCATACCATGGATTTATATAGAGGCAATATGATATTTTTTGTCTTATCTATTCATTTCCTAATGATTCCCAACATTCTGTAAGCTTTTTTGACTGTTTCTGCACAATGAGTGGATGTTTTCAGAGACCAATCCACAATGACTCCAAGATCTCTTTCTTGAGAGGTAACAGCTAATTTGGACCCCATCATTTTATATGTATAGTTGGGATCATGTTTTCCAATGTGTATTACTTTGCATTTATCTACATTGAATTTCATCTGCCAGTCACCATAGTTTTGTGAGATCCCTTTGTAACTTTTCACACTCTGCTTTGGGCTTAACTATTTTGAGTAGTTTTGTATCATTTGCAAATTTTGCCTCCTCACTGTTCACCCCTTTTTCCAGATCATTTATAAACATGCTGCACAGTACTGGTCCCAGTATAGGATCCTTGGGATACCACTATTTAACTCTCTCCATTCTGAAAACTTACCATTTATTCCTACCCTTTGTTTCCTATCTTTTACTGATCCATGAGAGGACCTTCTATCTTATCCCATGACAACTTACTTTGCTTAAGAGCCTTTGGTGAGGGACCTTGTCAAAGGCTTTCTGAAATTCTAAGTACACAATAGCCACTGGCTCACCCTTGTCCACATGTTTGTTGACCCCCTCTAAAAATTCTAGTAGATTTGTGAGACATGATTTTCCTTTACAAAACCCAACAAATCATATTCATCTGTGTGTCTGACAATTCTGTTCTTTACTATAGTTTCAACCAATTTGCCTGGTACTGAAGTTAATCTTACCAGACTGTAATTGCTGCGATCGCCTCTGGAGCGTTTTTTAAAACTTGATGTCATATTAGCTATCCTCCAGTCATCTGGTACAGAAGCTGATTTAAATGATAGGTTACAAACTACAGTTAGTAGTTCTGCAATTTCACATTTGAGTTCCTTCAGAACTCTTGGGTGAATACCATCTGGTCCTGGTGACTTATTACTGTTAAATTTACCATTTTTTCCCCAAATCTCCTTTAATGACACCTCAATCTGGGACAGTTCCTCAGATCTGTCACCTAAAAAGAATGGCTCAGATTTGGGAATCTCCTTCACATCTTCAGCCAGGAAGACCAATGCAAAGAGTTCATTTAGTTTCTCCTCAGTGACCTTATCTTCCTTGAATGCTCCTTTAGCATCTCGATCGTCCAGTGGCCCCACTGGTTGCTTAGCAGGCTTCCTGCTTCTGATGTACTAAAACATTTTTTTTTGCTGTTACTTTTTGAGTCTTTGGCTAACTGTTCTTCAGATTCTTTTTTGGCCTTCCTAATTATATTTTTATACTTCACTTGCCAGAGTTTATGCTCCTTTCTATTTTACTCAATAGGATTTAACTTCGACTTTTTAAAGGATACCTTTTTGCCTCTAACTGCTTCTTTTACTTTGTTATTTAGTCACAGTGGCACTTTTTGGTCCCCTTACTATGTGTTTTAATTTGGGGGATACGTTTAAGTTGAGCCTCTATTATGGTGTCTTTAAAAAGTTTCCATGCAGCTTGCAGGGATTTCACTTTTGGCACTGTACCTTTTAATTTTTGTTTAACTAACTTCCTCATTTTTGTGTAGTTCCCCTTTCTGAAATTAAATGCTACCATGGTGGGCTGCTTTGGTGTTTCCCCCCCACAGGAATGTTACATTTTATTATATTTGGGTCACTATTACCAAGTGCTTCAGCTATATTCACCCCTTGGACCAGATCCTGTGCTCCACTTAGGACTAAATTAAGAATTGCCTCTTATCTCATGGGCTCCAGGACTAGCTGTTCCAAGAAGCAGTCATTTAAGGTGTCAAGAAACTTTATTTCTGCATCCCATCCTGAGGTGACATGTATCCAGTCAATATGGGGGTAGTTGAAATCTCCCATTAATGTTGAGTTTTTTATTTGTATAGCCTCTCTAATCTCCGTGAGCATTTCACAGTCACTATCACTGGTCAGGTGGTCAGTAGTATATCCCTACTGCTATATTCTTATTATTCAAGCATGGAATTGCTATCCATAGAGATCCCAGGAAGCAGCGTCTAGTTGCTGATCCAGAGACTAGGAAACAAGGATGATGTTCCATCTGTTCCAGAACAAGAAACAGAAAAACACACAAAAATGTGCAAAGTGTAAAACCTTTGTATGTTCAGAACACGTTACTTGTTTGCTCTCTTTGCTCGAAGTAGTAGGCCACTTTGCTGTGTTTGTGCCTTTGATTTTGTTGCTGTTGCAATCTATTTTCATTGTCTAAACATAGCGTCAGTTAGAGCCTAACACTTGTATAATTTGTAGCTTTTAAAAAAAAATGTGTTTGATCATGGGGTCAGTTAGACCCCAACACAAGTACTATGTAGTGTGCTTCTGAATCTAGGAAAGTTTTAATTTGTTCATAGTTTTATAATTCACTGGTTACAATAAAGTTAGTTTTAAATGCATGCCATGTGTTTTTTTTTTTCTTCAAATTTTGACATACTCAGGGTCTCCAAGACCCTAATATGGAAATAGTTGGGTGATTTTTTGTTCTATACGAGGTAAGCAGGTGCTTACATCCAGTGGGACTAAATATATGCTTAAGCACCTCCCTGAATAATTATGCTTCCTGAATCGGGGCCATAATTTCTACTTTAATTTGCTTTAAAATATATTATATATTAACATTATCTATTAAATGTCATAAATGAACAATGAATAATTGGAAGTAATTTATTCCTGTTTTTAATTAAAGTTCATTTAGGTGTAAGGGATAGTCTCAATAAATCTTTCTTCTAAACGTTTAACAGTAATTTAATAATTTCAATAGCACACTTTATTTCACTTAGCAATACTAGCTTTAATGATAAACCTCTGGTGGTTGAAGGCATTGGGTTTTACCTTGTACTTTACATTTCCCTTGAAGCATGTAATTTTTTAAATATAACTACATTTCTTATCAGCTGTTATGGTGTAATTAATTACTAGAAATGCTAGTGCCTGTATTAAAATCAGTTAAAACAACTAATTGACTTATGACATATCCCATGTTAAAATATGTAGTTTTGTTTTTTATGGTCACAAAAAGGCTTTCTTATGAGAGCTATACTTTTATTCTGACCTTTTTTAACATACACTCATACTGTGGCTCAAAGAAACATTTGTATCTTTCTATTCAAGAGTTACCAAATAATCTTTAAAGCATATGCTTAGTGTGTCTGGAGGGATTAAGTGGTGTTTGGTAAGTAGGTGTTGGGAGGAGAAAAAATATGATTAACTTTAGGTTGTCATAAAAACAGTGTTTATCACTGTTATTATTTTACATGTAGAATGTTGTTTATATTAATAGGATCACTGGTGAAGCTCAGCACATATTCAAGTGGCCACATTAAAACTTAACATCTGGAAATGCTAAATATTTTAAATAAAAATTAAAAAATTGTTTAAAAAGTCTATATCCCTTAAAAATAGCAAAAAAAGGAATTTCAAAATATCAGAGAAAGTAAGATTGGATTCATGGCCTGGTTGCTAAAATTAATACAAAATTGGGTTCAGTCCTGCAAACTCTTGCTCACAAGAATAATTTGTGAGTGGATGACCCTAAGCGGGGGGGGGGGGGGGGAGATAGATATGCTGGAGGGTAGGGATAGGGTCCAGAGTGACCTAGACAAATTGGAGGATTGTGCCAAAAGAAATCTGATGAGGTTCAACAAGGACAAGTGCAGAGTCCTGCACTTAGGACGGAAGAATCCCATGCACCACTATAGGCTGGGACCAACTGGCTAAGCAGCAGTTCTGCAGTAAAGGACGTGGGGATTACAGTGGATGAGAACTGGATATGAGTCACCAGTGTGCTTTTGTTGCCAAGAAGGCTAACAGCATATTGGGCTGCATTAGTAGGAGCATTGCTGGCAGATCGAGGGAAGTGATTATTCACCACTCGTGAGGCCTCATCTGGAGTATTGTGTCCAGTTTTGCCCTCCTCCCACTACAGAAAGGATGTGGACAAATTGGAGAGAGTCCAACAGAGGGCAACGAAAATGATCAGGGGGCTGGGGCACATGACTTACGAGGAGAAGCTGAAGGAACTGGGCTTGTTTAGTCTGCAGATAAGAAGAGGGAGGGGGGATTTGATAGCAGCCTTCAATTACCTAAAGGGGGGTTCCAAAGAGGATGGAGCTCAGCTGTTCTCAGTGGTGACAGATGACAGAACAAGGAGCAATTGTCTCAAGTTGCAGAGGGGGAGGTCTAGGTTGGATATTAGGAAACACTATTTCACTAGGAGGGTGGTGAAGCACTGAAATGGGTTACCTAGGGAGGTGGTGGAATCTCCATCCTTAGAGGTTTTTAAGGCCCAGCTTGACAAAGTCCTAACTGGGATGATTTAGTTGGTGTTGGTCCTGCTTTGAGCAGGAGGTTGAACTAGATGACCTCCTGAGGTCTCTTCCAACCCTAATATTCTATGATTCTATGAAATAGTTCCATTGACACCAAAATAAATGTATTGTCTTTAATTTAATTGACTTGAGTTGAACTACTCACACGAGTAAGGGTTATTAGTGTGAAGGGTTGTAGAATTGGGTCCTAAATATGAGTGAACCTCTTTGTATTCAATTTGGAGCAAAAGCAGTTAGTTGTTCCAAACTATGGTTTAGAACAACTAACTGCTTTTGCTCCAAATTGAATACAAACTATGGTTTAGAACAACTAACTGCTTTTGCTCCAAATTGAATACAAAGAGGTTCACTCATATTTGTTCCATATTTGTTCCAATTATGGTACAAGTTGTACCATTTCCATACCAGGGGGAAAAATTGCTAAAATTGGTTACATAATTCACTACAAATACTGGCCCCAATTTAGGACAGCACTGAAGCATGTGCTTAGTCATGCATAAGTTCTTTCCTGAATCAGGTCTATATTCATTGCAAATTTTGGCAATTTTTTATCCAGTAACTTTTGTTTGTTTAGGAATTTGATCAGTTCAGTAGATGGTGAACAATGTGTGGTGAATTTTGGTGAATCATTATTTGCAAAAGCAATTTTTTTCATTATTTGATTAGTTCTATCAACAAATGGACTGATCCTGTCTTATTTACTCAGACAAAGCTCCCAATGGCTTCACTGGGACTATAGGGTTAGTTACTGTATTAAAAATTAAGAACTTCAAAATACAGGGCAGAAAAAATTCAAGTCCCGGTCCTGCAATGAGGTGCACACAAGATCTGATTACATACTATACTCAAATTCATATGATTTTTCTAACCTTCTCTACAATAATGATTATTGTGAGTAGGGTTCATGTCAGTAGGACAGTAAAATTAGCCCTAAAGACTGTCTATGTTTTTCCTTAACAGCTATCCACCATTGTATTCTGAGGTCCAAAATATTTTTAAAAGTCTTGTGAAATGTATGACATGTGAAAGGCATACAGTTCCAGTCCTTTACAGAGTCTAAAAAACACATTTTCATTGTTCTTCCACTTCACAGACCAAAAAGCTTTTACAAAGTTAAAAAAAAGTCTTGAATAAAAATCCTTTCTTTTATACAGAACAATAAGAAAGAATGAAAAATATGCCTCAGGGTAGAAAGCCTTCAATGTAACAAATGAAATCAGATAGAAACAAAAGATTCTAAAGGAAATCCAGATTTAATAGGAAGTGTTGTGTTCTACAAAAAGCACAAAGTACTTTTGTGTCTGGGATGTAGGAAAAATAAGTCTTTTACTAAAAAGCATTAATACTTCATAATTATTAAGAAAGATTTTTCTAAAGAAGAAGATTATATTTGTCATAAGAATGTAGTTCTTGCCTACTGAGGTAACCATACAGATCACAATAGCAAAAATGATATGGAGAATAATCTCTTGTTTTTATTAATTGAAGCCTTTTAAAAAGATTCTCAGAGTGGAATATTCAGCATAGCTGGCCTTGATTTATAGTCCTTTAAATTGATTTCTGAGATTTCTGCTTCCAAATTTTACCACCTTGTAACCCTAGTAACATGCAGGTTTGATGCCACTTGTAGGGATGGACTTACGCGTTTTATCAAATTTTGAACCCACTTGAATGTGGTTGATTTGAAATTTAGGGTGAACTTGAATGTTATTTCGTTCAAGTTTCACTCAGGAGAGTAATTTTCCTCAGAGGGTAGCCTAAAGGAAAGGAGTGACATTATTTTCAATATCCAACTAACCAAACCCTGGTATCAGAGTTGAGTAGTCACAAGATTGCACTCAGTGTTGTGTAATAAGAAAGGATTGGATAAGGTTGGTGACAGTGTCATTCTTGCCATAGGTTTTGCCATGTAAATGAATGGATATTATTCCATTTACTGTTCTTGACACAATCTAGGTCATATAATAACATTTTAGAATTTGTGTCCAAAATACTGCATCAATGAGAATAGTCTCTACCCTATTGTACCTTTTTGGTACTTTGTATTTTGTCTGACTGAGCATTCTACAGAGGCTAATGACACTGTAATCAGGGAACCATAGGATATAAAACCATTCAAAATACAGTTTTACAAGGTCTAAGTTGCATGATATATTACCATAGTATACGTTACTTAAAGGATATTAATATTCCTCTGCTACCTCCGTATGGACAAAGGAGAGGAAAAACCCAAAAAGAATACCAATCCAGTTTTATGGCAAAGATTGTGATTTACCTAAAGCCTAGAAAATGTTACAGACATAACTCACAGCTTCTCTAAGGCTTCATACTGTAAGCTTAGAATATCTTTTGGACAGTACATTGAACATATTTTAATGTATGCTACATATAAGAAGATTTACATCCTGATTTTTAATTCACTTGCAACTCTCCCATTGACTTCAGAGAGGTGGATGGGATGCCCTCTGTCTATGTAGAGTTGAAGTGACTTGTTTAAAGTATAGTTCCTCACAAGGGTTCTGCTCCTTTGTATTTGAGGTGGGCCTGAGTAACAAAGTTCAGATATGGATATAGATTTAAACTCTAAACTTCAGGGTATTTGGATTTGGGATTCTCATGCAGACCTGCCACTAGTCACCACACTTGGATTTCAAACACATTAGTTCCAGAAATATAAAAAAAAAAAAGGCTTTTCTCACTGTCTGTGTTAAGGAAAGAGACCTTGGCTCAAATTCTAAGCTATGGCTAAGCTGTACTCAGCACAGCTCAGGAGAGTGGAAGCACAGGTCGTTTTAAGTCTTTGTTCATCTACTGAAGGTTAATAATGCTGGAAAATCTGAACTGCATTTCACTATAAAGCCAAGTAAGCCACACGCTTAAAGTTTTGCTGAAAATTGTTGGCACGCGGCTACATCAACATCTTGAGACAAGAATTAGCAGAAGTCAGTTTGGTTTCCACCCAGGAGTAGGCATGAGGGAGGCAGTCTTTGCCCTGAGGATCTTATGTGAGCATGTGAGAAGCACAAAGGGAAATGTATATGTTCTTTGTAAGTTATGAGAAGGTATTTGGTAAAATCAAACACAAGAAGGTGATACAAATTCTTGAAGAATCTAATATTGACTCTCAAGATATATAATTAATAGAAAGCCTGTATAGGGGACAGTCTGCAGCAGTCTGAATGAACTATGAACTGTCAAGAAAGATGTAAGTCAAGATTGCATTCTATCTCCACAACTAATAATAGAAAGTACAATGAGGCAAAGTTTAGAAGACACTACCAGGGCATGCAGATCAATATAAGATATGCTGATAATCTATTTTGTATCACTTCACCTAGGGAAGAAATTCAGAACTTGCTTATTGCTGTGAACAATGTCAGCAAGAAATATGGAATGACAATGTTAGAAAGACAAACTATTATAATGAGTAAATACAGTGATGCATAAGGTAGGCAATGCCTATAACTTGATGGTCAAGTGCTAGAACAAGTGAATAGTGGAATCCCCTAATTAGTGGGTCCAGACTCATCAGACAGAAGATGTGATGAAGAAATCAAAAAAAGAATAGAGCTTGCAAAAATGTATTTAACGATTTCCAAAGACTTCTGTTTTCAAAAGTAAAAACTGCACATCTGCACTAGATTGCTGAAGTAGTGCTACATATGATCAGCTCTCCTGAATGGATGTGAGAGGTGGACGCTTAAAAGAATCCAGAGCATTCAAGTTTTGGTGTTACTGAAAAATGTTAAAAACATTCCTGGATAAACAAACCTACAAATGAAGATGTGACAAGAAGGATGAATTTAGAAAGAGCACAATTACTTGAGACCCTAGGTAAAAGAATAACATATTTTTGGGGCCACGTAACTCTCCAATCGCAGAGCAACCTTCTTCTAGCACTCACGCTATCAGGCAAGATTGCAGGCAAACCAGGAAGAGAGAGAAAGAGAGAGCCAGTTACATTGGTAATATCATCAGATGGATTGGTAGCCAAAGGAGAGTGGAAATTTTACAATTCTGTCATGATCATAAAGGCGGGAGGCTACAATTGATAATTTCCATATCAGAGATGTCTCTTGAAGAAGAATTACCATCGTGCCTAGGAGCCCTAGTAATGGACCAGGACTCCATTGTGCTAGGTGCTTCTGAACAAAAGACAGTCATTGCCCCTAAGAGCTTACAATCTAAGTATAAGACAAGAGACAACAGATGGACATAGACAGACAGATGGGGAAGTACAAGGAAACAGTGAGACAGTATTAGTTTGCACATTAGGCAGTGGTCACAGCACACGAGCAGCCTAGTTGTTGTCAAGTTTTTGTAGGCATCTCAGCAAAGGAGAGATTTAAGGAGTGTTTAGAAGAAGGAAAGTGAAGTAGCTTCCTGGATGTTTATGAGGAGCTCCTCCTAAGTGTGAGGAACAGCACGGGAAAAAGTACAAAGGTGCTTGTTTGAAAAATTTAACAAGTTGCCAATGGAGGCTAGCACCCTGGGCCGATTGGAGGCAAGAGTTGACATCTTGATAGTGAATGAGCCTTGAAAGAGAAGATACATAGTTTATGTGTGATGCAACAGAGACGTGCAGTGGAGGGAGGCAAAGAGAGAAGTGACATGGTCAGAGTGACAGCCTAGAGAAATTATATTTGCAGCAGCATTCTGAAGGGATATGAGTGGGGCAAGATTGCATTTGTCAAGGCCAGATTAAAAAAAAGATGTTGCAGTAACTGAGACAAGAGATGATGAGAGCCTGGACAAAAGTTTTTGCTGTGTGGAAGAATAGGAAATAACATATCTTAGAGATGTTATGCAGAAGGAATCAGCAAGATTGAGATGTAACCTGAAGGTGAGGAGAAAGGTTTGAGTGTGAGTCAAAGATGATGCCCAGGCTACAGGCTGGTTAAGTCAGTTATTGCACAGCTGAAGCAGTGCAAAGCAACCTTAATGTACCATAGACCTCGACCTTTTGAACTCAGCTAAAGAAATTATGTTTGGAGGTTTAGAGGGACAGGGGATGAGATTTTTCACTTTTACAGTTGCTATTTATTTAAATTTTTGGCTGCCAAAATTACATTCCCAAATGAGTGAGCAGCTCACTCTGACCCACAATTTGTGGTTGGAAAAAACACATTTTCATGCATGTGTTTTATGGTTAGACTTATGCAATTACTTCAGGCATCACAGGAAAGGAGATTAAAATTATATTAGTCTAGTACTCTGATAAAGGTCTCTTCTGTTTTTGGCAGCAGTATAAATGGCGCTTGTTTCCAGATACATACTATAATGTTTTGCTGTACAATCCCAGGAACAGTTCTGAGCCAGAATCAAATAGTATGTTGTTATCTCCATACCACCTATCTGATAGGAACAAAGAAAGATGCTAAGAAAAATAAATCTTAATTTTAGTGTGATTCTTTACTTTAACATCCATGTTTGCATTAGCAAAAAAAGAAAAACACAAGAAAGTCAGACCTTTAAATAACTTGCCATAAACATGTTGCATCCTGAATATCACATTATATAAGTAACTTTATAGTGTACGTGTAAGGTAGTTGTCTTTGCTGAGTTTCTAAGGGGAATTTTCTTCTGAAATGTTCTTTGACTTGATTTGATAGCCATATTTTGCTCTCATCATATGCCATTCTTTAGAGAAGCTCAGAATTACATGTGATCAAGATGGATTTGTCAGGAATAAACTTGGACTCATTCATGCTTCTCTTTTTGTTACCTTCTCAAGCGCAATCAACATAGAGAGACAGAGATCAGGTCATGTTAAAATTGGACTGACGCATTGTTTTTGTTTATAAGGAATATAAGAGTTATAAAACCAAAAAGGTGTACTTCTAATTATACAAATTCCTTTCTCACACTGTAAAATATCAGGACACCTTGCCTACTAATTTGCAAGTCACTACCAGGCTACATAAGCCATGTGCATAAAAATGAGACCCGTCTAGCATAATAACAATGTGCATTAAAGTTATTATAATATGAAATACACAACTTTAAATCTTCAAGTATCATACAAAAGCCCCAAGAATAGTACCAATTTGCATCACACATTTTCTTCCTTTGCTTTTTCCTTGAAGAAGGTTCTTTGCAACTGAAGCTCTGGGACCATTTCTGTTCATAAAGTTGTCATCTGACACTGCGCTTCAGAGAGCATTTATAATTTGTTTTTATGTTGGTAACTTTATATTGTCTTAGGGTTCCATATCATACTGATGCATTTTAAATGAGGGTTTATATAATATAATGCCCTTATTCCCAAAGGCATGCCTTCGCTTTTACTGAGAGCCTTTTGAGAGGAATGTTTGCTGTCCTATATTTGTAACATTGTGTGATGTACAGAGGACATACAGTAGGGGACTAAAAAGATATTATTCTCAGATGAACAAACTGTATAAGTGGCACCAAATATTTTTCTTTGCGAAAAAGTCTACTATGCAGTTTTTGGCAAACATTTCTCTGAGTTTCTTCCCACAGCGTGAAATGTAGGATATAAGATCCCTATGACTCCCACAAAAGAGTTGACTTTGAACAGTAGCTCTGGAAAACTGTTTTATTTAAAATTGAGAAAACTGAGGTTGCATATAGTGTGTGCAGGAATGGTGTTTGGTATTTTGAAGAGGCTGTGCCCGTGAAATTGAGATCAGATTGGACCAAATATATGCAATATGGATATGGTGGGGCAAATCTTCTGTTGGTGCAAATTGTGATTACTCCATTGAAGTCAATGGAGCTATGACAGTGAAGATCTGTTCCAGAATATTTTGAAAAATATTGTTTCATTATTTATAAATCCAGGGATTAACTCCAGACCCCACTGAAATCAGTGGAGTTTTGCCATTGATTTCAGTGAAGCTAGGATTTCACCCAGTAAGGAATAAACATTCTCTAGCTACTAGGAATAATGATGAAAATACTTTGCAAATAGAACATCGCTATTGTCAACATCAGCTACTGATTGGTGAGGTCCATGATAATACATTAATATAATCACATTAAAGAAACAAGTTTTTACCATTCACATTACACATCTCAAAACTTAGTTCTTGAGGCTCATGAACATGATGACCCATTGAGAGAGCAGTCATTGGTGCATAGATTCTGAGTTGCTTTAGTATAGGACTCAAATCAATTCCCTGAATTGTTAGTGCTGAGTCTTATTATTTTCTGCTAAAACAGTTCTGAATATGGGACTTTTATTTCTTTTTACTGTGTGGTACTCTTTCCCCTCCCTTATGCCCTGTATTGTGAAAGATGACTTATTACCCTAATTCGGTTTGGTAGAAGTCTCTAGCTGACACTTTCTTCTGCCCCTGTGTGTTTGTCTGTGTGTGTGTGTGTGTGTGTGTGTGTGTGTGTGTGTGTGACCTTGGAGTAGTAAGGATGGTTGTTATAGTAGCTATTCTGATTGAACTCTAGCTGACAGTTTGTAACCCGAGGATACTCATTAATTCAAAGAGTACTCTTTTTACCAGATTAACAGCTGTGTGACTTCCAGCCTGTCTTAGTTTTTGAATATGAGGCAGAAGTAGAAATAGGCTGATCTAATATTTGGTAAGTTTAGCCTCCAAAGATAATTAAAAATAAACAAATCTCTTTACAGGAAGCATTTCTACCCCTTCCCTTTGCCCATATTTGTTTTGTGTATTGTAATTTAAGTATCTGTTTCTGATAAATCACTTTCATTTCCTATGAGAGACCTTATTGATTAGAGTGATATATAGAAGAAAAGTATGCAATTTATCTATTTTGTGCAAGAATATTATTTAATCCCATTAATCATTCAGCTTTCTCTGAAGTGGTGCCCATAACTCACAGTTAGAGAGTAGGCTAGTGACAGACCTAATGTAATAGACTACCTTACAGCAGTAGTTGTTCTGGTAAAATACTCTGGCATTATGCTATAGTGAAATAACTAAGTAGTCAGTATTTGTTTCCCACCCTCTCACCCTTCTCTACAGAGGGTGACCATGAGACTGGAAAACTAAAGAGTGAGCACTAGTGTTTTTATTTTAATAGGCCCCGTGCAAACAGAATGAGAAAAGCACACCAGGAAACCAATAAAATTTCATACAATGTGCAGCACATGCCTCTTACAGTAAAATAGTCTAGAAAAGTTCAAGTTTAGAGATGCACTATGTTCATCTCTAACTTCAGTAGATCTCTAAGGGACAGTAACAACCTAAGAAGACAGTCTGATGATGTAGCTGTTAAAGTGCATTATAATGGGAGCAGAAGGCCTGCAATGCTTCACAATGATACAGTTTGTGGTAATCCTGCCATTGTGCATATTGTCTGGTACTGTTACTGTGGCAGGTATACAGTAGCAAAGGCTGTCTGCATGTCTTTGAGACTCATTAAACCCTCTCTCCAAACCTCTGTGTGAATGTTGGTGGATTGCATCAAATATCCCACTTCCAGCAATTGGTAAAATAATACAAGCTGCAAACTGTAAGCCAAAAATAAATTTATTTTTGCCTAGTGGTGCTTTTTATATATTAAGAAAGGTTAGGCCAAGTTCACCCTGATGTAACTCCACCAGGGGGATGCATATGGCTCATTTTATTTTATTTGAAAGAGCTGCTGTCTGATGGTAATTTTAAATCCTTCAGTTCTTCACAGAGGGTTTTTCAAACATTCCAAAACGTTGACGTTTATTTTTAATTTCTCTATCAGGAATGGATGAATTGTCCTTTTCAATTGGAAGCAGGAGTGGGACTGTAATATGAATCAATGATGGGGCGTGAAAGAAAATTATTTTGGTGGCCTCCATACAGTCCCGAGAGAACATCTGTCTGTCTCACAAATCCCCTGCACACATACATACCTCTCAGAACAGTTGGTTTCCTGAGGAGAAGTTGAGGACTGATTCAGCATGAGGATTACTTTTACTCCATCTAGACATTTTCAAAATATTGTGTTGCCAGGTCTGGGCTTATCTGTGAGCAATAACGAGGGAAGACATACATCTTGTGTGAAATACATTGTGCACTGTACAGATAGTCCAGCACATAAGAATGAATGTTTAAATAGCTAAATGAGGAAGAGAGGGGACAAGAATGAAGAAATGAAAGAGAAACAGTTACTACATGTTTGGTTTACTCCATTTATATATATATATATATATATATAGCCACAGTATGTGTACATAAACAATAGCTACATTGTGGAAAGCATGTTCCAGTGACCTTTTAGGAAAATACTGTTTGAGAGGAAACTGTCACTTCAAAGCATGCCATAGCTCTTAGGAATTAACCAGGACACAAGTCATACAGAAGGAAAAAAATCCTTAAAGGACCCTAATCCTGTTTATTTGTGTAGTCTGAGTGATCAGTTCCTATAGCAGAGCAATTCTTACCCCAAGGAGATGTCTTGAGTTCTTTTGTCTCGCTCTAAGAAAGTAGGTCTGTTCTCTGCTTGGCTGCTCTGCCCCAGGAGAAGACTGAGTGAACAATGGTGGTCAGTCATTAAGGGCATCCAGTGATTGCAACTGAGATTTCACCACTGCACTATTGTTATCAGTAGAACATAAAAATTAAAAGCAGATCCTTTGACCTTTATGATTAGCACATTTCTGGTGAACTGTAGGTGACCTTTATCTTCTGGTTTGTTATTGAAAACTCCTATTTCTCATTATAACCAAATCTTTTCTTACTGTTAAAGATTTCTTTTGAAGGTGAGAAAACAAAAGATTCTGAGAAGGGTTTACTATCATTACTACTGATGGAGTAGAATGTAGAAAACAAAAATACATAGTAGAATGATTATAAAAACAAACTGGGTTAACTCAAAATATTAAATGTTATCCTTACTGTCTGTGGTATAGATCTCCATACTGTTTAACCAAATAACAGTTAGTTTCTGTTGTTTGATGGAATGTTTATTACATTGCTTACAGCAGTGTCAACCAATAGTATTGTAAAACATGAAAGGAAATAGCTGTTAGTATGTAAACTAGTTGGAAGTTTCGCTTTTAAAAAATTGCTATGCAGTGTGATCCTCTTATAATGAATTCATCTTTACATAGAATAACTTCATTGTGGGATTCTGATATATGTTTATGGCTCCAAAGTTAGATTATGGGCTAAATTTTGATCTGGTTTATACTCATACAACTCCACTGAAATAAGTAGCCAGATGGAGAATATGACCCTTTGACCATGTAACTAATGATTCACTATCATCATAATTTCAGTTTCACATCATAATGCATTGAAGGAATTTGGAACTTACCTTTATTTCACTGTAGACGAAGTTTCAGTTTATTTTAAGTGCAGATTAAGGCATATACTTGTAAACAGGAAATTAAGTCCTATCTGGCTATCAAGACACTTAAAGACCCAGGAGAGCCAAGGGTGTCTCTACAAGGATACCACTACCATTTCTGTGTCATAAAAAAAGCCATCTTGATATCTCTGAATCATCATGTCTTCTGCATTGCACCATGCATGCTTATAGAAGTGCTATGACATTTTCTTTCCACATTTTCCTCAGCATGTGATAGTGACCACTGGGGACCCCACTGCAGTAGTCGCTGCCAGTGCAAAAATGGAGCCTTATGTAATCCCATCACTGGAGCCTGCCACTGTGCTTCTGGTTTCAAGGGCTGGCGCTGTGAGGAACGCTGTGACCAGGGAACATATGGAAATGATTGCCACCAAAAATGTCAGTGTCAAAATGGAGCCACCTGTGATCATGTGACTGGAGAATGCAGATGCCCTCCTGGATATACTGGTGCTTTGTAAGCAGAGGGTATATTATTTACTGTTCGGGTTTGTCATGGCACTAACCCCAGGGTAAAATATTTAGTATTTAGTAACCTATGTGAACATTATGCTGCAAGTGCTTCTTTTAAAACTTACCAATACTTATATCTGATTATAAGTCCCTCTGTATACTTATCAATGCATGTTATTAAAATGCTAAATGCTAAAATGTTCTTGGTAAGGTACAGCTGTTGCACTGGTAGCACCAGCAACTTTGTACAAAAGCATTCCTGACGTTATGAATCTGCACTAATGAGTAGTATGGTTTACATTTGGGTTTTAGTATAAGTTTGAGAATTGACTTCAGCTTTTAGATTTGTGTTTAAATTAACCACTTCATCTCCAGCCTACTTCTTGCAATGGAATATCGGGACAGGACTGATGCATCCCATAATTTGAGTGTTAATGTCCTGGCTGCATTAGGTAGCAGTCAACAGTTTAAGATTTGGGGGTTGAATTTTAAGGATTAAGCCCAAATTTTCAAACCATTCTCTGTACATATGCTCACATTTTGGGTATTTGGAATGAGTATTTAAACACTCGCAATAGATAGTTGTATGGGCAGCACTCTGTTTGCATGCACAAACCCCTGGTAGAAAACTAGCTGGCACAGTCTATAAGGGAACAGGACTGGCCCAAGAAGAAGCAAGGCCATGCAGGACAACAGTGACCTAATTCAGAGCTTTCCCTAAAGAGTCTCTGCTAGTGAAGTTCATGTCAAGTCTTGGCTGCTAAATAGAGCTGCTCCCTATGCTCAGCTTAGAAGGTGAACACTGCTGCCAAAGCAGCTGCCTCTTGGAAGGCAAAAGGGACAACAAATTGCAATCCCTGTACCTGCAGGAATGAGTTTGGCCCATAAAATATGTTCCAAATTCTGTCCAAGTTTTATAAAATTCAGCCAACAGAGATTGGCCCTGTAGTGGAAAATTAAGCATAGAAAAATGCACTTGATTGGGTTAGTCCTTCTAGCAGAGAGTTATAATCTTTGTCCATACCAAGACCAAACTTGTTTTTTCTAGAAAGAAATATCTTTAAGGAAAGATACATACACTTACAATTTTTAATTGCTAATTTTATTTCCATATGTTCATATCATTGATCCCTTAAAGGTTATTTCCCTTTATTTCTGAGTGCTTGCCTAAGAGAGGGGGAGAGACTGAACGTTGCATATAAATAACAATTATACTCATTATGCACCAATTGTTTAGCTGTGAGGATCTTTGTCCCCCCGGCAAACATGGGCCACAGTGTGAAGAAAGATGTCCATGCCAGAATGGAGGAGTGTGTCACCATGTGACTGGGGAATGTGCCTGCCCACCTGGATGGATGGTAAAGCTGCTTTCTAAAAATAAATATAAACTGGGTAAATTTCCATGTTTGTGGATTTCAGGCAACTTCAGGAGAAAGTTTAATTGGAAAAGCAAAGACAGTGTGACTGAAGCCAGAAACAAAAGGAAATGTATTTTAGCACATGGTACCACCACAAGGGATCAAAATCAAATATAAATTCTGGACTGCCTTGGTAATCTTTTCAAAGAGTGGGAAAAGGAAAATGTGCTTTCTGCAGGCATGCAAACACCATCTTTTGGAACCTGATCAGAAGTCTTGTCCTTGTGGATATAATTTGATATAACTGTTACATTTTGAACAGCAGCACCATTAAATACTCCTATGGTGGCCTTCACATGTGTTTCCAAATATATAATGCTACCCTCTTAAAAGAAAAGTAGGTAATGGACAGGTTCTGGTGGCACCTTCATAGCCCAGGAATACAGTGACATCAGAACATCTGCTTCATAACTGATCAATAGATTTTCTATCCCTTTGCACCTCACACCAGCAAGGACCCATTCCTACCACAAGGGCAAACATGAGAGGCTCCACTGGTTTCCCAGACCCATATGGGGAAAAGAATTCTATAGAAGGACGGAGGCCATTGTTTCAACAGTTTATATCCAACAACCAAGAAATTTAATCATGCTAGATACCAGGATGGTTGGAGATTGTCTATATATAGTAAGGGGGCAAACAAACAAAACAAATAATATATAAAATAATAGGCAGTGAGCCCCGGGTGACCATTTCTGGCAGGCAGTGGAAAGGGAGTTAAAATGATGTGACAGGGAATTTTTAAATAATTAAAAGGGAAACATTTAAAGTTTAGATTCCAAACCATCCAACTGTACACATGTACCATGTGATCTTATTGCTGTTCCCCTCAGTCTTCTTTCCCTACTGAAGTCTATTGCTCTTGCTGTGTTTTGTTTTTAGTTAAAGCTACTCAGAAAATGCTAATATATTTTCTGCAAAAAACTTCACACAAAATTAAAAAATTTGGCTTTCTTTGGAATATTTCATAGAATTTTACAATAATATGAAAATTGAAACGTTTTTTAGTTTTTGTCCCCTCCTCTCCTTTTCTACTTGAAAAGAGCGTATGTGGTGAAAACCCAAATGAACTTTTTTTTGGTTCTCATTTTTTGACCAAAACAAAAATGTTGCACTACTTTTTTCATTTTGACAAAACGTACTCTGTGTTTAAGGCTAAAAATGAATCTGGCATTTTCTAGAAGAGTATAAGCAGTCTGATACAAGATCCCATTAATCTCCTCACTTCTTTCCAATCCCCTTCTCTTCTTCTTCTCCACACAGCTGCAGTCCCAAGCCTAACATTTGGATTCTGTTTGTAAACAGGGCACAGTCTGTGGTCAGCCTTGTCCAGAGGGTCGTTATGGAAAGAACTGCTCCCAGGAGTGTCAATGCCACAATGGAGGGACATGTGACTCAGCAACAGGGCAATGTCACTGCAGTCCAGGTTACACAGGGGAACGGTAAGTAAAACTCACCTCTACCAAATTGTACCAAGGATTTTACAGCAAAAGGAAAAACTAGGAAGCAGGTGGAAGCATATCATCAGTGATATAATTCAAAGTGTTTTATAGATTTGTCAGTTATGTCACCTAAATGATAATGAATCAAAAGTAAAGGTGGCAGTTCAATTCTTGAAAGATGTTTTAGTCCCTATGAGAAATGGTTTAGTTTAAGGACTCTCATACTGTGCCCAGTGTACCCCCAGTAATGTACAGGCCCCTGGCTGATGGGTCTGCAGAATGAGATAGTTTGAGAACCAATAATGGGGTGAGATGGATCAATGGTGGCTATAGGATGAGGTCACTGAAGAAGTGCTGATCCATTTGGTCTCTGAACTGGGCTACCAGCTGTCTTCTTTGCAAAGCATTTTCATTCAAAAGAAGAAATTAATCTTTTTCATTGCCTAGCTGCAGTTAAAATGTCCATCAAATGTGTTTCATAGCAAAAGTGAACATAATAACATTTTTCCCTTATAGAGGGGTAGAAAGTGCTGAAAGAAGCACCTTCCTGCATACCTTTTAAACAGTACACAACCCAGTTGCTGAAGTCCACAATAACTTAATCACTGGGGTTAGTCCGTAGGATCTCTGCCAACAATGATAGGTACCATCACCACATTCCACATGCAATTCCAGTGCAGGCATCCACAGGATGTGGGGATAACCCAACCAACCATAAAAAAACATAAACAACCCCAAAGAAGAAAAACAGCCAATCCAGAGCTATTAGTGTTGCCAAAATTAAATGTTTGCCTCTGTAAGGAAACATTGGAGATTGTGTTACATGCATTTAAACAGACACAGGCAAATCAGAATGAAAGCACAAACCACTTTCATGAGAGACAGGACGATATACGTGAGAATCTCCATGCTGCACACAGGTGTTTCTAAAGACAGTTGTGGCTTCTATTTTTCTCATTTGAGATTAAAGTCTTGCTGTAATTTGACCTTATAAATCAGAAACAATTATAGGCCACACTGTGTCTATCCCTTGCAGAAGTTTGAGGTACAAAGAGCCTTTCATTTTTTGCCCTCCTGAATAGGGTCCAGGCATAGTTGTAGTCCCTGTGCTTACCAACATGCTGGGCCTATTCCCTGGTAGGGTGCTACTTATCCCTCTGTGGTATGGATCGGTCAAAAGGCCATGGCCCCATTGGCTACTTCACACCAGTCGACCAGCCATGGAGGGAAGTACTTGTTGTGTTCTGTGTTCCTACTAGCAGCTAACAGGATGGTGTGAACAGGTGTTGGACTACTCCCTATATCAATTTATAACTTCAGGCTCACTTATACACCAGCAAATGTGTGTTAGTATGTCTAATAGAGTCTAAGTGAGTGTAATGAGATCTAATTAAATTCCAGGGAGTCCAGTTTATGCCACTTTAGCCATCATTTTTGAACACAGCCCACTGGGTATTCATTGATACCAGTCTTCAGTAGAGGATGGAAGAGGTTCTTTCCTAAACAAATATCTTGATGAGAATGCAATTTTAAAAAAATTGCAGTGTGAAATTCGGTCTAATTTTGTTGGATTTCTTGATCACCATTTTGCAAAATTTCTCCTTTAACTTTTTTTGCACAACCCCAGTGAGTAAACATGTAGGTGGGATTTTCTCCCAACATTGTCCAAATGAGTCTTCTATTAATGTCAACAGAAGCATTAGGTCAGCACTGAGCATTTTTGAAAATCCCACCATCAGTGCTCATGAAACTGAGGGACTAAGAGCGCTGGCTTGAGCTAGGCACAGGGCGTGCAGGAGCTGAACATGTTTCCCCCACTTACCTCTGTTAAGAACCTCTCTTCTGCTCTGAAGTGCCCCATTTGTAAGCAGAGTCTGCCAATCATACAAAGATATTGTGATATCTCCAAGGAGACTATTTTTTTATGTATTGGGGAAGAGAATTGGTTCCTTCTTCAATAGGCAGAAAAACAGTATTAGCTCTAGGCCAAATCTTCGAGTTCTCAAGCTAAATCTCTCATTTAGCCAAATCCTGGAAGGTGCTGTGCACCTGAAACTCCCATGGGTGCATAACACATCTCATGATTTGATGTCAGTGTGGCCTGAGTAAGGATTTCAGCATTTGGCCCTATTTATCTATCTGTCTTTCTGTTTCTCTGTGTACATTTGTATGGACCAGTCAATACATCGTGTAATTTGTATAGGGCCTGTATCAATAAATATTCTCTGATTTTCTCTGGCATGTAAAGCTGTGAAACACTTCACATCCTGGCTCTGTGCATGGTAACCTATTCAGTAGGAAGGTCAGCCTGCTGTGAAATGCATCATAAAATCTTTAGGGCTTTTAATAAGGTGGTGGTGTCATTCTGATTTTAACAGTTCAGTCATAAAACACAGAGAAGCACAAACTGAAAACATCATGCTGAGATCATATATTCTCTCTAAAAACCACCAAGGGAAATGTCTATTAAAAAGTACATCAGGAAAATGGGTTATATGTTTTAGAATGATCAAACAGGAAACTGGCTTTTCAGTATTTGTGCTAGATAGCAAGATGTACAGAATCATCTTCAAAATAACTAATGTCTTTTTACAAAACGTGTAAAAATTCAACAGATTTTTACTCTTGGAAAAAGCTGTTAATTTTTCCTCAAAAGCTACATGAAAGAAAGTCTGATGGAGGCTTTAGAAAAGAAATCCCTTGATCAGAAATTGACTTTGTGTCTTTATGGTGCTGCTACATAAATGAAGCAAAAGAAAAAAATGCTCATTATTTTTTAGTATCTTCTGTGTTATCTCACAGTCTCCTCTGACATGTATGTGTGAAAAGGAGTAGCCAAGTGGGTTGTTGTTTTGTGCCCACTCCCAACTACCATTGAATCTATGGATGTTCTCTGTACCAGTTTTCTCTCTCTCCATTTGTCTCATCTGTTTAGACTGTAATCTCTTCAGGACAGGGTCTGCCTCCTACTATAAGTCTGCACAGTCCCTTAGCGCAATGGCTCCTCTCTAGGCACTACTATAAAATGAATAACTAATAGTCCTTGTCTATGGCTGGAGCCATGAAAAAGGTTTGCATGTTAGAGTGGTTTCTCTGTTTTAGCACAAACCTCTTTGGTCCCTTAGGTAGTTTCCCTGCTGGGATTAATCCTAATTTTGATTTCATTTCGGAAGTCCATTGAGGGATACTTTTAACATTAGGGTTAATTAAAAACCAGTTTAATTATTTCCCCTCAGATAGAAAGTCAGGTTTGTCTTAATGACATAAAAAATGATTGGCCCAAACTGCTCTTTCTGAGTTGGAAGTGGAAGGAGTTTTGGTATTTACAAACTCTTTACTTTGGGGTCAGTGCTGTGTTTAAGGCACAGTCATGAAGATTGAAATTATTCCTGGTGCAGTTCCAAGAGACATTGTGTTTGAAGCAGAGAATGTCCAGATTCAAAGCTACTGTGCACTGGGGGCTCTCTCTTGTTCCAAACTGGGAAAGGCATAGGACGTAGTTTTGGGGAGGCCAGAAGAAAAGTCTGAGGCTATGTGGATCTAGTGACTGGAAACCTCTACATGTGGGTTGTAAAGGTGCTACTGTTGCTATTCCAGCCCTCAGACTGTAAAATTGACTCAGGAGAGGATACATTGCAATTTCAAACCTAGCCTCCAATTTCGGGGGTACATGGTGCCATGGCCTGACACTGGAAGACACTGGAGGTGGGGGCTACTCTGTCACACAATACTTGTAGTTTTCTTTTTCAAACTGAATTGAAATCATACCAAGTGCCATATTTTGTGCTGCTTGAATCCTTGAAAGGTAGGATTTTATTCACCCACCTTGTATTTCATCTTGTAGAAGATTCCGAGCTGTCAGCATTAGGTGCTGTATACCTGGAAGCCAGAAGGCAAAGAATAATGAAAGGCAAAGGATATATATAGGCAGCTCCATGCTACTCCAACCTGTCAATATTCTTTGCCTACTCTCTTGCTTCCTGGCATACTTGTGATTGTCTGGAATCATCTGCAGGAAGGGAGGAGATGAGGGAGTCGGACAAACAGAATTACTGGTGATGAGTAATTTCCCCAGGTTTTAATGTGGGTTCAGTGTTGTACGTAACGGAAACCTAGAAAAGTTAATGTGACTGAATTACAGGGAACTGTTAGTGGTTTCAGTATGTATTTTATCATATGTTGGTAGAGCACTAGTGTTGTGTGGAAAACATCTGTAGCAGCTGGTCTTAACTCAGATTTTTCCCCCCTAACCTTCAATTATCTCCTTACAACCAGCTTATGTTCTAAAGAGCAAACACTGTTGGGCATAGACTTTTTGCTTTATTCTTATGTCAGCTGTCACAGGAAAAATAACAACCTTTATGCAAGCCTTATTCATCTTTCAGGGCCTGATCCTGCAAGGGGTGCTGAATGCCTCTAATTCTCACTGAAATCACCCCACAAGTTCAGCCCCTTTGTGTTCTTGTGGGAGTAAGTTGTTAAATCCTGTCCAATTGCACTTTACAAATCCCAATGGCTACAGAATTCATAAGAGAGATTTTAGAAATCTGCCCTGTTTTGTTTTTAAAGAGCAAATTGCTTTATATTAAATGAAACACAACGGCAGTGGGGGAACTAAGAGAGGGTCACAGTGAATGCTGTGAAAGTGTGACTAAATCTTTTTCTATCCTCATATTTGCATAATGGATCATTTCAACTCACAAACTGAGATAGCTCCGTTCCCTCACAATCTTCAAAATAATAAAAAAACATGTAACACATCCAGTGCAAACCCATTTTAAAAAGCAGTTAACAGGTGTTTGGGTGACAAGTCCTATAGCAGCAGGACAACTCCGTACAGATGGGTTTTTATAGCTTAATTGTTGATTTAAATAGAAAGTACAGCCTCCACCAATCTCTTTGCATTTATACTAATCTATTATTAAACATTCTTCTGCACAGACCTTGTTGGTTTTTTTCTTTTGAATGTTTATTTTTAATACAATTGCATTTTTTATCTTTTTCTTTGCTAGGCTGACAATTTCTTTAAAATGAAACACTGACCCAGATCCCCAGCACAGTATTTGTTAGTGACTTGGCAGCATGAAAAATGCCTGCTACACTGACTTCCCATTTACATGACTTCACTTGAGTCCCTAGAGGAATTTTTCTGTCTCTCCAAATATTGCATACCATGCTCCAGGAAACTACATCTCTCTCCTCAGTATCTAGCTAAACCATTCAGGAAGAAACTCAACCCGAGGTCTTAGTATAAGTTCCTTCTTGAGAGAAATGATTAATTCTTCTCCTTTTCAGCCTTTCTCCACTGGAGAAAATAACGTTTTTTGCAATTGCTTGCCATTTGGTAATCTCTTTCCTACTAGGGAATAGTATCATCCCCTTCATCAACATGTTGAATTTGTTTAAAGCAGAATTAGGATTTCTGGTGACTGACTGGCAACAGTTTCCGCAGCTAAAACCCAAGGAGAAATACTATCTATTTACTAAAACTTCGCCATGCTTTAGGAGCAATAAGTCTTAAGTCTTATTTAGAGTTAGGATGTCAAGCCTACTTCTAAAGACAGAGCCGTACTCCCATATTTTGACAATATTGAATCATATTCACAATCACTTCTATACAGGTAATTCCAAATTGCTTCACTACTAAGGATGGCAAATGTGTTTATTATTCATATTTAATACAAAAAACTATATTAAAAGTAGATAGGAAAGTCAAGTGCTCAAAAATTAGGAAATGCTTGTGAAAATTTAGTTTGACCCGTTTGTACATTAAGATAGTTTTGCCCGTCTTCACATAGGAATCCTGGGACAGAGCAAAGGAGGGAATCCAGATCTCCAAAATCCCAGTACAGAAGCATTAAACACAAGAGACCAGGCTTTCTCTTCTTGCAACTTACTGATTCTTCATTGTCCATCCTGTGCACTGAATGAGGCAGGGTTCCTATAGAACAAATACTGTGTGACTGTGTAACTAAAGTCAGTATCATAATGCATACTTACTCTGGGGATGAACTGACCTTTGCTTTGCCATTTACGTTTCTTAACTTTTGAGTGTTTGACATTGCAACCATAATGGGTGAGATCCTTGCTCTGGCCTCTTTATTCTGCACAAAAGGGCCAGAGTGGCACAGAGGGGCCCCCAAAGATCCATATTCAGCTGGGTGTGCATTTCCTCTGATGCAAGCACTGTGGAAGACAGCTGTGTGGCTGCCTTCCAAGAACCTCTTCACAAGTCCTGGTGTAATGTGTGTGTGTGTGGGCAGAGTGCAGAAATACCAGGCAGTGCAGCAGTCCTTAGGGAAACCCAGGAAGCTTGTTGTAATTTAGACAGGCCTGCTCCGGGTCTCGCTAGCCACTGGAGTAGCCCAGGATCCATGGACACACAAAGGTGGCTTAAAGCTATCATATCTCCCCTTTTCTCAGGCTACCAGTTCTACCCTGTGTCTGTTTGAGCCAAGAATCCCACTCAATCTTCTTCTAACATATGTTTTTGAATGTCATTTCTAGCATTTTTAAAAAAACAAACTGAAAAACCATGTGGAACTATATTTACATTCCCAGTCTGCAGCCCTCATGGTTATCAGCTGGGTACAAAGTCAGGAGTTTTAGATCATAGCACAAATGACTACTTGAGCTAAAGAAGGAACTGTTAGTGTTAGTAGGTTATCCTACTGTGTGAACCAGCCATTAATAGAGGTGGTGTGTGTGTGTGTGTGTGTGTGTGTGTTTGAGAGAGAGGGACATATTTAACATTGGAAAAACTATTTCCCCTAATTTTTGTACTCAGAAACGAATGAAATGTTTTTGCTGAAACTTTCCAAAAAAACATTTAGTCTGAGGCTGATAACAAGCATATAAAAGTTAAAATTTGGCAAAGTTATAAGCAGTTGAAAACAGGAGCTTATAGTGCAAAGTATTAGGCAACCTTAAATAGAAGCAAAATTACTAGCTCCACCTATAATGATTTTAAGAATTCTGTCCAGAGAAAACTCTTCAGAAACTAAAATACATTTTTACATTGATACTCCAAAAATGTTTTAAATTTAAGGCAAGTAAACCTATTTTTTTCTGACTTTCACAGATGCCAGGATGAATGTCCAGTGGGGACTTATGGAGTGCAATGTGCAAAGACCTGCCAGTGCATGAATGGAGGGAAATGCTATCATATTAGTGGTGCGTGTCTCTGTGATCCAGGATATACGGGAGAACACTGTGAAACAAGGCTTTGTTCTGAGGGAGTCTATGGTCTCAAGTGTGACAAAAAATGCCCCTGTCACTTGCAGAACACTCGCAGGTATGTTGTTATATCTTTTAGCAGATTTTCTCCAGGTGGAACATTTAACCAAGAATGTAAATTATAAGGAAATAAGTTCCTTAGGTTTCCAGGAAAAGTGAATCAGCTAAGAGCCACAAAGCTTAGACAGAGAGACTATTTAATGTTTTTATAATCATGGTAAGAAACACAATAACAAGTAGAGCAAGAACTGCATAGATATAGAGATAGAGATAAATAGATATATATTGGCTTACAGCTTTATTTGATGTCCTTAAATAGATTTTAAGATGAATATCAAGATTCATTGACACGAGATAAATATTGACCTGGTCTTGGCCTTGTCTAAATTTACCACATATAAAAATAAATCTTTACATTTTTCACCATATGAGGTCAATAGACCTGCTTCTCCTTTCACTTACACTGGGGTACTATTAATTAAGAGTATCTCCAATCAAGTAAATGGAAGTACACCATCCCGTACACACAAAACTGATGTGAGAGGAGAATCAGACCCAAGATATATATTGTGGGGAGGAAGCATGCTGATTGTTTTAATGAGATATATCTGGAATTCTCACCATTATGACTATAAATTTCAAAAATGTAACTTTTTCATTTAATCTAACATTCGACAAAAGGTGAAGTTTGATGCCAAGAAATTGAATAAAATTATTTGTATAAGCAATCTACTTGATTTACATTTCTCCATACCTCTGTAGTATTGACTCAGAGAAGCTAAACAATAGAAACTTAGGTTTCAGAGTAGCAACTTACTAACTCATCACGTGACTCTTTTCAGGCAATCATGAGCCAAATATTTTTGCATTGTGTATGTATCTATGGGACCCACAAAGCCTTAACATGTTGTAATAAAAATCTATAAACCAGAAATTCTGAGATAATCCCTTTGGGATACTAGGGAAGGGATGCGAGATAAGACAAGATAACATACAATCAAAATATAATTCTCATGACAAGGCTTATTTTCTTATAAAACACACCTGGCTATATGAAAGACTCCAATAATTTTGCATTCATTCACACGTAATTCCATTAATAATACACAATATGTCAGATAAGTTTTGTGTACATATGCCAAATGTTTTGCTGTCACGGATTGCTGTGTTAAAACTATTTGCAGAAATGATGTACTCTTCTACAGAACAATGTTGTGTTTTGTATCTGAGATGCACATTTTTTTATACATAAAAATAAAGCCTTTATTCAGAATTTAGAAGTAACATTAAAATGCACTGGGACATTAATGAAAAAATCTCCTTTTGAATATCTCTGTTTGTGTGATCCTGTTAGAGGGCATTGTGAGAAATAAATTCTTGGATTGCTTAAATTGTTCAGCATAACTTCTGTTGACAAGCCATGTAAGAGAGGGCTGCATTTCTCTCATATTTCACTTACGTATTTGTATGTTGGTGTACTTGTACTTCTGTTTATCCCATCTACTTGAAATGTGATTTGAAACAATACTGTTTGGACAGGATGTGAAATCCAGTAAATTATGGATTGGGGAGAGAATTTAGGATAAGAAAAACTATAATCCCTCCCCATTTCTCTGCACCTTGTCTGGCACTTAAAACAGCAGTATTTGGCCCTCATAGCACTATGTGTATAAATTATGGTTAGCCAGTTTTCTGCAATTTTAACTGAAGACTACTGTAGAAGTTTAGTTTGACAGGAAAGTATTGCATTGTATAGCATTTCTGATATTTCAAGGATTACTTCTGATTTGTGTTCAACACAGCTGTTCCTTCATTTATACCTCTGGAAGACAGCTTGTGGTCAAATCAAATCACAAATGTTCAAATGTAAACAGCAGCATATGGCTGATCTTTTTTTGAACATTTTCCCTTCTGTATGACAAATCAATGGAACTTAGCACTGTTGTGGGTGTGGGAACATGTGTGTGTGTAAGTGCATGTTACAGTTGAGTAGAGAAAAGTGAGGGGAGGAAAGCAAAAATTCACAGGCTTCACAAGATATTTTTATATTTTTCTTCTTCCTTCGTACTGGGGGGTGATTAAGACCACCAGCTAGTAGCAATCAGATAACTTATGAATAATAATGGGGAAAACATAGGCCCCACTGAGGATACTTCCCTTCCACTTTTGATGATACAGTTGTTTCTGGCTATCTTCTGTGACTAAATGCCAGCCTGGTGGGAAAGAACTTACTCTTACATAAACACATCAGGGAATGTCTATGTAGAGCTGATTGGGACTTTTTCCATTAAACATTTTTTGTCAAAATGGAAGCTTTTCATGGAAATGTTCAGAGGGAAGGTCTCTGAGGTCCAGGAGGGAATTTTGGAGAAAGAGAGAATTATTAACACATCCCAGTATAGCTAATAGTCCAGTGGTTAGGGCACTGAGCTGGGATGTAGGAGACCCAGGTTCAAGTCCTTCCTTGATCTCCCTTATGAGTGCCCTAACAATCATGCTACAGAGTCAGTCTCTCTCTCTGGCCCATAGGCTACAGGTATAAGCTGGGGGAGGCTGTGCCTCCCAAACAGCCTGGTGTGGCTCTGCCCCCAGACTCCCTCTTGCAGTTCCCTGTGCTTTGTCCTGGCTTGGGGTGTCCAGTGCTGGGGCTGCACTACCCACCTTGCACTTGGACCATACTGCCTGGGGTTGGGGGTAGTTGCTTGGCACTGGGACTGTTGGCCATGGTGAGGGTGCTCTGGGCTCCTGTGTGGGAGCAGAGGGAGAGCGTTAGGGCTTGGGGCAGAACGGGAGAGGCCGGGGGCTAGCCTCCCCCAAAAGCTGGGTCACCAGCCACCCATGCTGTGGCCCAGTGAATATTTAACTATTTATATCAAGTGGAACAGCTTCAACAGAAGAGAAAGACTGACTGACTCTATTGCCCAGGGGTTAGAGCACTTGCTGTTGATGAACAAAGATCAAGCATCCATGCTGATTCTTTTAGATACATCAGCTGCCTTGAATGATACTGACCACATGATATTGTCGACATGCCTACTGACGCTGGTGGGGATGGAGTTGTATTTGAGTTACTTTGTTCTCTTCTGTCCTAGATGGCTCCAAGGGTAGTACTGGGTGACCGGCCATCTGCTCCAAGGGCTCTCTCATGGAATGTTTTATTCTACTCCCTCTCATCAATATGTATGTGAAGTAGTTTGGGCTGCAGTGCCAACCATATGCAGATGATGTGCAGCACGTCTCTCTGCTCTTAGACCAAATGATGCTATTGATCAATTTTCCATGAATGGGAGCTAGCTGAGGCTAGACTTAGATAAGATAGAAATAAAACTAGAAGGTTACAGGAACAACCTGGAGAATTGGTGTGTAATATCTAGCCCTTTTAATTAGGGGGTTTGCCTGCCCTTGCTACTCAGATTCACAAACTGTGGGGCTTGTTAGACCTTCAGTTGCTTCTGGAGGTTCAAATGGCAGGAGTCAGCAAATAGTGACTTTCCATCTGCCTTTGGTAAGACAGAACTGCCTTTGGCCAGTTCTTTTGGATATGGACCTGTGCTGTGTCACTTTGAGGTTGGATTGCTGCAGTCCCTCTACTTGGGTGGCATCTGATGATCATTTGAAAACTTTAGAAGATTCAGAATGCAGCTCCTCACTTACCTAGTGGTAATTCCTACAGGGAGAAAACTACACCTATTCTCCAGAGAGTGTCCTGTTTTCCAGTTAATTTCTGAATGCAGTTCAAGTTATATTATTTTTTATCTGATAAGCTTGTCAGGGCTTTCTGTTTCATCATTGTTTCATCCTGGCAGTTGAGATCAGCTGGAACACTCAACCTGGCATGCCAAGGTCATTCTTAATAGTGGGGCCTTGACTCAGGACTTATTCATGATCCCAGGTTTAACACAGCCCCAGTATGTTGCTCTTCAGAGCATACCTATTTTCTCATGCTTTTTCTGAGACAAGAGTGGATGAGATGAAGAGGGAAGGATTCAGTTTATGTGTGCTGATAGTGTTTTTAATGTTGATACTAGGTCATTTGGTATTTCTGAATGGGTTTTTTATGGTGGAATTGTACATATAAATTGCCTAGGGAAGTTGTGGAATCTCTATCATTGGAGATTTTTAAGAGCAGGTTAGACAAACACCTGTCAGGGATGGTCTAGATAATACTTAGTTCTGCCATGAGTGCAGGGGACCGGACTAGATAACCTCTCGAGGTCCTTTCCGGTCCTATGATTCTATAATATACATAGCTTTTTCATCAGACCCTTTTTTAAAGTGAAATAAATATATGGCATGAAGTGTGCCAGAAAACTGCAGACTTAAATAACTTTATTTATATTATTACCAAATATACTGAAATTTATCTTAGTGCTTATATAGGAAATATACATATATGTCCCTAAATTGTGAACAAAAATGAACAGGAAAAAAAGCAGAAATACTTGCAGCATCTCTCAATGTCTATTCTACCTCCCTATCTTAACACACAAATCTTATTGCCAATTAAGCTAACTGCATGAGAACCATCAAAAAGCTTCAAAAGTGCTCCAGCTTCCTACATCTAATTACAAATTACAGAATACTAATTTTGGTGTCAATCAATATATGTGCAAGTATGCCTTACTAATACTCACTGGGGGGCACAGAATATCAATGTCTCTGTCTGCCTCATATGCTACACTCTTAAAAAAAAAAAAAAGGCAGCTCAAAGGATTTATTTCCTGAAATCACTGCACCACTAATTTTAATTTTTTATATATTTATCTTATTCCTTCATGCAATGCTGCCTATTGTTGGGCAGGTTGAGAATGCTTTCCATATCACTGAATGCCTCCTGTAATGATAAGAAATATGGGGATTAGATCCAAAATGCCTCTGGAGGCATACAGAAAAGCAATTAGGTATAGGGAACTTATTTCTCAGGGAACACATTTCTGCCTCTCTTTCTACATCACGTGTTTCCTGAGGTTAACATGTATTTCATTTGAGAATATTTTCATTCCAGCCCCAATTACCTGCTGGTGTTCTAATATTTTAATATATAGACTGTTCTCAGCAAACACCACATAGCTTGTTGGTGTGGCTTTATCTGTTTCCATACACACTAGATCAGTGGCTCTCAAACTTTTGTACTGGTGACCCCTTTCACATAGCAAGCCTCTGAGTGTGACCCCCCCCCCTTATAAATTAAAAACACTTTTATATATTTAACACCATTATAAATGCTGGAGGCAAAGCAGGGTTTGGGCTGGAGGTTGACAGCTCGTGACCTCCCATGTAATAGCCTCGCGACCCCCTGAGGGGTCCCGACCCCCAGTTTGAGAACCCCTGCACTAAATAGACCACTCTAAACTTCTCAGTTGAAAAGATCAGGGGCTAGATTTTCTTCTCATTGACAGCAGTTTTACACAAACTAGTCATGCTTTGTTAAAAAGAGATGTATACATTCCCTATTTTCACTTGCGACTATTTTAAAGATGGTGATTATTAATTCTACAACACCCAAAAATACTTTTCATACCTTCAAATAGGAAAAAAAAACACCTCTTAGTTTTATTCATGTGTGTACACACACACACACACACACACACACACACACACACACACACAGTCAGCAAATGAAGGACGTCTAAAGGCATGTAAAACTTCCTTGATGTCATGGGTCATTTAATGTGTCTGGACTTAGACACATTTTTTCCAGCACACTTCAGGGGACTTTACTTCAATCAGTGCCGGAAGACTATCTTTAAACAGTCTTCCTATTGTAAATATATTTGATTTGGATATTGAAGCTTTCCTTTGGTGAGAATTAAGCAAGTGCTTTGTCTGCCAGAGTGCCACAAAGTACTCCATTGTGTCCACTTTTCCAGCACATATATCTTAGCACAGCTGATGATGTCCATTTGTTATGAGGCAACAGCTGTCTGACTGGCCATTCAATGGAACTGCTGTTTCAGGTAGAGACAGCTGGTCTATCACCAGGTATGTACAGTGGAGACTAGACACATTCTAAAAGGTCACTGAGTTTGACAGTGCCTCTGACTTCTCCCTATGAAAGTGATTTGGTATCATTTCTTGGAAAGAAGCCAGTTATACACTTCTCAACCACAGCTTTAAAGAGAAGAGCATTCATGTTACTCCTTGAATGTTGCTTTATTAAAGAAACTCGTCATCTTTCTCAGACAAAAGGATTATATTTCTAAATGGGCTTTGTAAGAAAATAAGATGCTGATTTTAACCATTATTTGAAAAACAATTATGTTTTAGTTACAGCTGAATTACCAAGAAGCATAGATGGAAGCTTGAATTTTTCATCATTTAAATATTTTTCATGTCATGAAATTTACAGTCATGAAAGGTAACTGTAGCATATGTAGGGTTTTTTCGACACAGAAATGGAAAAGATAGATCTTTTCTTTTCAAACTAAATAAACACATAGATTGGTAAGTATGTGTCTTTATGTTGTATTATGTTATATTATACTAATTGTGTGTGTGTTGTATATGTTTAGTTTGGGGAAAATATATATCTTTATACACAGTATGTGAAGTCCTTTAAACAACATATCTGTATCAGCATGTCGTTCTCTGAAAAAAATTACATTGGGATCTTGGTGTCATATTTAGTCCCAAATTATTTATTCCTTTCATCTTCTTCTGCCAGCTGTCACCCTATGTCTGGAGAATGCTCCTGCAAGCCAGGCTGGTCTGGACTCTACTGTAATGAGACATGTTCTCCTGGATTCTATGGTGAATCTTGTCAACAGATCTGCAGCTGCCAAAATGGTGCTGACTGTGATAGTGTGACTGGAAAATGCATCTGTGCCCCTGGATTTAAGGTAAATAATTCTGAAGTTCACAGTTTATTTTTTTTTCTTTACTTCCTTCAGTTAGGGCCCGTTCAGTGAAATGCTGAGTGTACTCCTTCCTGTGAGGTTAATGGGAGGTCAAAGCATTCAGCTTGTCACTTGTCAAGAGTCACTTAGCTCCTTGTGAACCAGGCTCATAAAGGAAAAAAATTGCATTTGGATCTCTTAAAAATAATGTAGTGATGAGAATGAAAAAGTGCTAATAAGGTATACATACCTACTACAACAGAAAGGAATCGGGGGAACTGTGACTGTTGCAGCACTAATCTGTGGATTTAAGTAACTATTTTATAGTAAAAATCTACAATAAATACAGTTATTTCTACAAATCATGATACCTGATTTCAGTGGTTCTCACAGATGTTTGTTCTTATATAGAAATTCGATGATACTAAAAATGTAACCTTGAAGACGTTCTATCAGTAATACTGTGCATAGTAGAAAGAGCACTTTAATCAAATGATATTTTTTGGAATATTGTATGTGTCCAAATTGTTTTCCATTACATTACCATTTTACATTACACTCTGCTTTTGTGAATTGCTTCTTTGTACAGTAGTACTGAATATTGGCTTACCCAAGTGCTGGCAGGTATGTGACATGCTCTCCCACATCAACTAATGCAAAACAAATACTTATTGTAGATTTAAAGAGTATTAAGAGCCTTGCTTAATGATTTCCTGTAAACCCAGGCTGACCTGATGACAGCCTAGAATGTGACATGGTCTGCACATTTTCTTATACTTGTAATACTATAACAACAGTCAGTCTCTCAGAAAGGGGTTGACAAGTCAGTTAAATCTAGGATTAGAGAAAGTGCAGGTGATATTTTATTGTTTGAACTCTCATTGATGTTTTGTCAAATATTTTTTTAATATATTTGTGTATGTTTTAGGATTCTGATTGTGCTACTCCTTGCCCTCCGGGAACCTATGGAGTAAACTGTTCCTCTGTGTGCAACTGCAAAAATCAAGCCATCTGTTCTCCGGTGGATGGTTCTTGTACCTGCAAAGCAGGTCAGAGTGCCTAACAAATTAGTCTCCCATCTCTGTAATCAGTCATCAGTATAAGTTATTTATACACATCAAAATGAGCTTTTGAAATAGAGAAGAAGAAATAAACACAAACTTAAACTAAAAAAGAGCCAGGCACTAAGACCATAACAATGCTGGCTCCCTCCACTGTTCAGAAAGGTGACAAACAGAAAAATATCTTCTCAGAGACAATTGTGGGCAGCTTGCCTTTGCCACCACTATTCTGCTTTGTGTCCACACACCCTTCACATTGCTCTTTGTGCAGGTCACACTGGAGTTGTGGATGCCGGGGGGGATCACTGGTACCCACCCCAAGCTAGAATGCTGCTCTCTTCTCTGGAGCTGCTGAGCATAACTTACTGTAGGTTTCCTTGTGAGTGTATTTGTCAGCAGCCCTACTTGACTGTATACTTCTTTTCAACTCCCACTCCAAATCACCATGAATCTGAGCAAGCTCCAGGTCACTGCAGCCCTCCATCCCACCATGGACACGTGATATTCTTCCTGCCTGTTCAGCACCACTCTCTATACCCCCAAAATCATCATCTCCCCCTTGGCTCCCCCACACCTTTCCAGCTCAATCCTGTGTTCTCCAATCATTTTCTGACTTCATCCCAACACTTACCCTACTCCCCTTCTCAGCCTCACCATCATTAGTGCGAGCTACTGCTCCTTCATTCCTCAGCACCCCAACTTTGAACCCACTCAGCTGGCTCTGCCTCCATCAGTATCATCCATCCCACTTTCTTTCATAACCCTCTACTTCTCTGCTTGGCATTCTCTCTCTGCCATAACTTGTAATGACTGGCAAACCCTCCATGTACCACCTGTGCTCCCCAGCTCACCTTCTCCCACAGCAGATGTTGGTTTGACCTTGCCTGTATATGGCAGGGATGCAGACTGTTTGCAAATTCTCCAGCCATGTGTTCTGCAGATAGAAAGGAGCATGACAAGAACTCCATTTTCCCTCTCCCATACAAGGTTCTACAGCCCTGCTTCATGTCTCCATGTAGTTCCTGTCCAAAGGAATATTTAAGGTGAAGGTACATGTAAGGATATTTTCTTACACACACAGAGCCTGAGGTTGTCCCCCTATCATCTGCAGGTGGAGAAAACCTTAAAAACAGGAGAACCATCTTGGCTGTGCTGCTAGATTGGTCAGGGGAAATGGGCAGGCCACAGAATGCTGAGCAGGGGACTCCTGCACCTCCTATGTGCCATGGAGCTCTCCTCTAAAGTGCCTCACTTCTTAGAGGCACAGGAAAGGGATTTGGAGGTGTGGCAGAATCAGCCGGGAAGTAACTAGTTGATTAGCCGCTCCAGGGATTCGTAGGCCTAAATCCCCCATGTAGCAGGTGTGCTGGCATCCAATCTACTACTATAATCTATGTGCTGTAATATGGCGTTGGGCAGATTTGGAATTGCAGCCGCTCTTTGCCAAATGGCTGGATTGGGAGGAGAAATATTGCTTTCCTCAGACCCCTGCCCAAAGGTCATTTGCTTGAGCCTTGTGAGAATTGAACAGAAGGTAGAATTTTACCCAACTTATTTAATACTAAGATGAACAAATAACTGAATTTAATTGTTTTGCTAAGCATTAAACAAATACTTGTCATAGCAAAAATAGTGTTGGACACAACTGCTAAATAAGGTGAGGATCATATCTATCCCTCTTGCAATGTGTTATCCCATTCTGGTATTTCTGAAGAGCTCTGGGTCAAACCCCATTGATTTTAGTGGGACCAGGTTTTTACCCTCCATTTTCAAATGTTTCATGTATTTACATGTACTATTTCCCCAAAATTGCTCTACATTTTTTCATTAACAACCATGTTGTTGCCCAGCTCTGGCAATGGAACAGGGAGCAAGACAGTGATGAGTCTGTGAAGGGGGAAGTGGGACAGATATGTGGGGGGTGGGTCAGAGAGTGTTTGGGGAATATGATGTACTAGAAACATTCCAAATTTCATATGATTTTTCATGGAATTGCTTACTTTAAGGATGCTTGTATTACAGGATGAAATGTAGGGCATGAAGGGATAGAACACAAATCCTGGAAAGAATATTGTGGAAAAATGTGTTTCCATATTTTAATTATTACAATGCTATATTTGCAACAAATATTTTTTCCTGAATTAAGCCCTAAGTTCTGTAGTTAGAAATCCAGAGCACAAGGCAGATTCATGACAACATGTGTTCTGAATAGCTTATTGATTAGATTCAGTACAGTTATTTTTACCCCCGCTTACTGTAAACAGAGTATAGAAATAGAAACCTAACTTTTGTCACTGTCGATGATAGCATATGACAACTTGGCTGTTATATCCAATAGATGTATAGTATCATGCTTTTAAAAGCTTTCTGCTTACTTCAGTGTGTACTTCCTGAGTCATTTCTCTGACTTAATCACTGTTTGAAGCATCAACTTATAGGCATCTTCTAATTTGTACTGGGGTTATTTTTAAATATTCAGAAGGAAGTGGGGAATCTCCTGAAGTATCTCATATTTGTCTTTGGAAAAACCACCTCATATAATGACTTTTTCACTGATTTATTTTTTTTATCCTTGGTTTCTTCTGCCAAGACCACTGTTATGACTGCACCATAGCTCTGTCTGCACTGAATATAGTCTGCAAAGAGCCCATCAGAAAAACTACTAAAGAAGTAGCAAATACATACCCTATATGAGCAACTTTGTTTTTAAGAAGAACTGACCATATTTTCTAAGGAATAAATTATTTTTTTATGCTGTCCCTTGCAAAATTCAAAATAGTTTAGTGCATTTTAGCGAGCATTCTCAAGGTGTCCTGTTTTCCCTTCAGATGTACTATTAATTGCTTTCAAATGTTGACACCAATTTATAAAGTGTGCTGTGCACGGCTGTTACAGGTGCACAAGGACACCTCTGTTTGAACTTGAGCAAGGCCTCAGCTGGGAGGACTAATACTCTTTCATAGGCTACATGGCCATCCTTGCTGCTGTGTATCACTGAGAGATTCCTAAAGAGGAACCTCCCAGCAAAGGAAGAGAAACATGTCCTTGTTTAATATGACACTTCATTTTTGTTGTGGCAGGTTGGCATGGTGTGGATTGTTCAATAAACTGTCCCAGTGGCACATGGGGTCTTGGTTGTAATTTAACTTGCCAGTGCCTTAATGGAGGGGCTTGCAATGCTTTGGATGGAACCTGTACCTGTGCTCCAGGTTGGAGAGGGGAAAAGTGTGAACTCACTTGCCAGGTAATTAAAATTCATTCAATGATGAGCTATAGGGTTTCTGTTATAAGTGGCCTGATCCTGCAAAACTTCCAACTGAGGGTATTTCTACTGAGTGCAATGGGCTCCTCAACTGTGTATATGAATATACAATACTTTTTTGTGCCTTCATATTGAAAATTTGACTCCAGGTATTTCGCTGACTGTTTCAGAACTTGTTTAAAAGCTTAGTTAGAGTCAAATTCTGCCCTTAGTTACAACGGTATAAATCAGGAGTCACCCAAACTATTTCAGTGAAGATATTTCAAAATGAGCATGTAAACAAAAAAATGTAACCTCCAATTAACAAAAATTACTCTGAATATGAGAATGTGTTTAACTAGGTTAGTTTGTCTTCCATCATGAAAATAAAACCCAAATGAAAATCTTTCTCTCTCCTTCTTCAACCAGATGTACATAATCTTTTGTTGTAGTAGCTTGTTGTCTTCCTCTGCTTCAGAGCTTTGTCTGCTACTTCCAATATTTAAGCAATTTCTCAGGGAACCACAAAAAAATCTGGGTTTTAATAGAGGAAACTTTATAATCAATATAGAACAGAGTTTTACTCAAGATCTTTGGGAGTACTGTGAGTCAGACACTTGGGGGTACTGTGAGTCAGAATGCCTAGTAAAGGTGGTGGTCTCTTGATTAAGCTTTACTGCATCTCATTTCTTCCAGCTTGTTGACCCACACCCTTATGCTTCTTCAATTCTATCTCCATTTCTTCTTCTTCTTCTTTTTTTTTTTTTTTTGCTTTCAGAGACCTGCAAATCTGTTTGTCTCGTCTCTCTTTTTCTTCTACAGACCCTCCTTGTGGTACAATTGTTTTTCTAGAGCAGGCTAGAAAACTCAGATTTTCCCCCAGGAACATTTTAGTAGGAAAATCCCCTTTTGAAATTTTCCCATTGGGAAATTTCAGTTTTCTCACAGGCAATGTATAAAATGTGGTAAAGTAGTTCCCTATTGACCTTTCTCACTGTTCCCCAGTTTTTTCAGCTGGGAAAGAGCAAAAAAAGGGAGCTAAATAAACTATGTTTCACTTTTAAAAGTAACACCTTCAATTTTAAGGGTTAAGTGTTAAAAGTGAAAGTGTTACTTTGTCTTTTAAAGTGTTAATTTCAGAGGGAAAGTAACACTTTCACATTTGACATTGTTAAGTGCTAAGATATAACTACTGGCAAATGGGAAACAGTCAGATATTGGAGTGGTGGGGGAAATTCACAATTTCAGAATGAAAACATTGGAATCTTTTTTAAATAATTGTTTTTTCTCTGCTTTTTTTCTGTTTCAAATACATTTCAGAAATGAAAAAAAATCATCCAAACTTTGTTTCCAATGAAATCTTGTCTTCCAATGAAAAGAAAACTTTTTTGTGAAGAAGACTCTCTTGTGGATTTATGGATAAAGAGAAGCTTTGGGTTAATTCAGTTACAGATGAATTACCTGAATTGCACATGAACCCTGTAAATTCCCCACCCCTGCTACTTCCACATATATGTGTTTTGCTTAGCTCCATTTTTTTCAATGACGTGGCGATGTGAGCAGCTGGATTACAACATGTCTGACAGCCATACCTGTGCTACTTCATTGCATCCAGGTTATGCAGCTCTAGGAACAATCAGGAGTTAAATTTTGGGGAGACTGTTTTGCTTTTAATTAATTTTCTCCACAAAGTAACACAATATAGTATAACTTAACATACTAAAATGAAAACACATTCTGTATAAACAGAAAACTGATAGGGTACTAACAATATAAGCACATACAATGCTTCCAACAAGAATATGAATTAAGCTCCTAGAAAACAGGATCAGATTTCTTTAAAACTACCTTGTCTATCTGATTCTGCAAAAAGCTGAATGCCCTCAACTTGCATTGGCTTGCATTAGCACCTTCCAATATTGGCACCCTAAGAGAAAGCTGATCTTTCAAGGCTGCTAACCACAGCAATCCACTATTTTCAGCAAAACAACACCCACAAATACTAACCTTTATCAAATGATTTTCCCCTCTCAAAATTCTGTAACATGAGAATAAACAAAAAAACTAATTTGAATGTACGTCTCTACATATGTCTTATCTCTAAGCATAGGGAGATAAAGTGGATGAGGTAATATCTTTTATTGGACTTCTGTTGAAGAGAGAGACAAGGTTTTGCACTTACACTGAGATCATCTTCTCTAAGCTTGCTGTTTAAATTATAAAATCTTCAGGACAGGGGCTGTGTTGAGTACACAGTTGAAAATTAACAAATTAATATTATGAAAAGTGAATATTTTTGAAGTACCACATAATTTATCCATCAGAGTTTCCATTCATAAATATTTCCCCTCTGCTTTTATTATGTGAGAAATGTTTTTGTCAACGAGAAAGTAAGTTATTTATTTGGGCTCACTTTAATATCCACATTCATTATTAAATTGATCCTCCTGACTAATACTTTCTCCCAAAAAACATAGATCAGAGGAAGTGCATATGACATAATATATGTACTGAAGTTTTATTTTTTAGCCCATATCTCCAACAGTTATTAAACTTGAATCTAGACCTCATTAGTTTTCCTGTGTCCAATGTGATCTGGGGAAAAAATCTTTTATTATTTCAGCCACAGTTTCAGGCTGTATACTTAGGTTGGTCATTCCAGTTCCGGTGAGCATAGGATATATCTTTTTATTAAAATTACAGCTCATATTAGTACTCAAAAGTAAGTGAGTTTGCAGTGTCTTATTTCTGCTATGTCTTACGTATAAATTACCTCCTTTCCAGAATATATTTGAAGATTTTCTTTCTTCACAAATCTGATTATATGCAAAGGAAGTACTTCCCTTAATCTCTTCTTCTCCCTTACATTAAAATGGATTATTGAGATAAGTAAGACACTACTTATTCTTGAGTCGTGTGCAGAGCAGTGCAGTACAGTTCAGTGTTGTTCTGTTTTGGAATTGAAAGACTGGTAGTTGAATGGCCAGATCCTGTGGAACTCTATACAAATGTAGGCATGCGTATCAAGAAACAGCAGATGAATCTTGATTTAGGCTGCATTTCAAGTTCTGATGTTACTATGACCATATTTTTAGCCTTGGTATTTAAATTATCCTACTGTACTAGCTTTTTAAACAGTGCTGTTGTTTTTCTTTTCTTGTTTTCTTTTATGCAGGTGGTGCCGGGCACATAAGTGTTATTATACTACCTATTCTGCCTTATATTTCATTTTGATTCCAACTCCCTTTTCTGTAGTTGCACATTACTGCTAAACTTTTCTTTCTTCTGGGAGTTTGAACTAGTGGTTTTCCTTGGTGCAGTTTCCAGGGTTGGCTTGATGGGGAATTGTCTCTAAAATCAGTTTACCCTCTCCTACTTAACAGAAACTAAATGCAGTTAGAATTGGGTTCCATTAGAATCCCATAGAAATCATCTGAATTACATTGGGGAAATTTAGAGGAGAATTTGACCCCTTATGTCAAATCCATCATACACTAGCTTTACATCAATCCTCGGAAATGCTACCACACTAAAAAATAATCTTTGTCTCACATCATTGTCCCATCTCCTTTTGCAATCAGTAAGCATCCTTCCCATTGTCAGGTTGCATTTACTGTAATGCAAAAGAAGGGAATTTTAATAAAAAGAAAGTGAGGCTGTTTGTGCTTATTTATAAAAGATTTATATGTAAAATGCGGTCCTAGTATCACTGCAAGCTAAAAGTTGTACTTCCATACTTCTACTTTCTACTGAGTTCATTATAAATGGCATCACTAAATGGCATCCTTCTTGGCAATCTTAATAGAGAGGTCAAGGACTGAGTCAGTATGGAAACTGAATTACTCCCTCCTTCAAGGTCTCTCCAGGTTTCAGGTCAGGTTTTAGCACCATTAGTGGGACAGTGCAAGGAAGCTGCAGTAAAGGAAGATTGTTGCTGCTTGAGAGAGGACTGATCAGAACTTATTCTCCTCTAACTCTCTTTTTTAGCTCTCGTGGTTTCAGCTATGTTTTTTGTTCTGACAGGATGGCACATATGGAATGGACTGTGCTGAACGCTGTGATTGCAGCCATGCAGATGGCTGTCATCCAACCACTGGTTACTGTCGCTGTCTCCCTGGATGGTCAGGTAAAACAGAGATTAATATGAGGGTTAAAAAAATGATGACAACCTAAATAAGGTGGGACCCAATCATTCCTTTTGCTGGGCAGAGAAGATCCAGACTGGTAGTTTCTGGGATGGGAAGTACAGAAAGATGGGAATGCCACCTCCATGGCATGTGTTCCCTTTCATGGAATGTAAAGCTCCCTAGGATCTGGGCTCTGCATACATTTGGGAGTGGAAGTGGGAAGTCTCAAAATGCAGCCAACCTCCAAACCATGGTCCCTTCAAGACAAGGTTGGTAATTGTGTGGATATCTAAGGTAATGCTGACAGAGCCCCATCTGCACAATTCCCAAGGAGACTTTTTAACACTCAAGCACTAGGCAGCCAGCCAGTGGGATCATGGCTCCTGCAGAAGCTGTGTTGTCAGTAGAACTGTCTGAAATTATTTGCACACAGTTTTTCTGATGAAAAATAAGCTTTAAAAAAGCTGAAATTTTGGTAACATTTCTGTAACATTTGTAGTGATTTTTTATTCAATTTTTTGTCAAAATTGTGTTTGAAATTGTTACTGAACACTTTTATTTTCAGAAAAATGTTTTCAGTAAATGAAAATGTTCATTGTTTTTATTGTGATTTTGATTTTAAAAAATTGATGATAAAAATGTTGTGGAAACTTGCAAAAGACAAACAATTGGTCCATTCCAAACACTGTGAAACAGAAGAGGTTTAGAAATTTATTATGAGACTCTTGTTCCATTTTTTTCTACCAGCTGTACAGTAACTCCTCACTTACCATCGTCCCGGTTGTTATGTCCCTGATCTATTAGAGAACATATTCATTTATAGTTGCGCAACGTTTCCTTATAACGCTGTTTGGCTGGGCAGGCTTGGAACCAGGGTGGGCTGGCAGCCCCCTATCAGCTCACCTCCACCACCACTCCCAGCACTTCCCACCTCTCAGCGGCCTTGAGGATCAGCAACTTCCCCCTCCCTCCCTGCAATCAGCTGTTTCGCGGGTGTATAGGAGGCTTTGGGGGAGGGGGAGGGGGAGGAGTGAGGATGCAGCGCTTGACAAGTTATAGCATATTTTTCTGCTCACAGAAAGTTTGCAGACAGACTGATTTCCTCAAACATAAGCACTATTTGAATTTATGGGGTTTATTTTGCAAGTTTGTATTTTAACTCTGTGGATAGATCACAGACATTTCAATGTAGGTATTTGATACTCAATATTTGAAATTCATGCGTTGGTTAGCTGTTGCAATTGGTTATAACTTGCGTTATACTGTTTCTGTTCTCTGATCGGTTATGTTTAGTTCTTACAATCAGGTGAAGCACTGACAAAGCCAGTGAGGCTTTGATTCTTGCAGAGAGAGAAATGAACTAGCAAGGATTCATAGACCTTGCCTGAACTATCATTCTAGTGTGTAGAATACTGTACAATTTATTGACTGGCTGAAGAGCTTAAATTAATTTTCACTTGTCAAGTTCATACAAAATAACTTTTTGAACCAAAATTCTCATATTGTGTGTTTGGTTCCTGATTATGAGCATGAGTGTGCAGGGTTGGTGTGTGTAATCGGATGTCTTCACAAATTGTGCAGGCACAGGTAAGAAGACCAACTCTAAAATTGTCCATTAGTCTCTTAATATGGAGGCAAATAGTCATAAAGGCCAGCATCATTTTATAAAACTTCAAAGGAAACTTCAAAAATATAACACATTTGTTGTAATTACTTTAGTAGAATCATGACAAACTTTTTTATAACAGGTCTTTCCATAAAAAAGTATTAGAGACTTGAAAATTATCAATAGAATATTCTAAACTAGATTGTGGCCAAGACTTTTAAACATAGCACAACTCTCCTGTCCTATTTGAAGCCAGTTACTGAAAAGAGGGCAGTGACTATACATTTTTGCTTCTTTCAAAGATAATTTGCCTTTTAGACTTAGGGATGAGAAACGTTTGCAAAAAAAAAAAAAAAAAAAAAAAAAGCCTCACACATGGTTATGGGTGAAATTGAGTCTCCCTGATGATGTCATCTTGGCCGTGTGTGTAAGAGAGACTAGTTTCAACATGTCACTGATGTCTAGACATACAATATCTTATAAACAAGATAGTTTTCTTATACTGTCTGAAAAAATACTCCACCCACACACCATAGGTCAGACTGACAGCCATGCGGCAGCCACACTTATTTATGAATGTACTTATATTTAGAACAGAAAAAAAAAGATAATACTTTAGAAAGAGGTTCTAAAATGTCTGTGCCATAGATTCACATTTTAGTGATGGCACTTTGACTGTTGGGGGTAAACAGACTAATAGTGGTGAAGATATCTTTTGTTATAGCAGCAATTTAAACAGATTGGTAGTGTATGAAAAATGAATGGAGATACTGAAACTCAACAACATAAGATGATTAGATTTTTAAAATGAGATCATTGAGCTGGTATATGCTAGGATTAAAAACTCCAAATTCTGTAGTTTAGAGATATCAGACCTGATCCTGCTTCCACTGAAGTCAAGGAGAAATGTACAAGTGGAAGGGACCTAAGAGATCATCAAGCCCAGCTGCCTGAAGTGAGGCAGGACCAAGTAAACCTAGACCATCCTGGCAAATGTTTGTCCAAGCTGTTCTTAAAAACCTTCAGTGATGGGGATTCCACAACCTTCCTTAGAAGCCTGTTACAGAGCTTAATTACCCTTAAAACAGTTTTCTGAATATCTGATCCAGAAGTCCCCAATCGGTGGGGCATGCCCCCTAAGGTGGCGCAGAGGAACATATGGAGGGGCACGGGGGGCAGGGAGGGAGCACCATACAGCTCCATTCCTGGCCCTGGCCCCAGTCTCGGCCCCGACTGCCAGCTCTGTGCCTGGGGTCCTGGCTGCCGGCCCCACTCCTGGGGTTCTGTTCCTGGCCGTGGCCAGGGGTTCAGCTGCCGGCTCCATGCCCAGGGTTGGTTTGGCATGATTTGTTCTTGATAAATCTATGCTAGCTATTTCTTATAACCCTATTATTCTCTAGGTGCTTACAAATTGATTAATAATTTGTTCCAGTATCTTGACAGGTATCAAAGTTAGGCTGACTGGTCTATAATTTCCTGGGTCATCTTAGGGTATGTCTACACTGCAATTAAACACCTGCTCCTGGCCCATGTCAGCCAACTCAGGCTCATGGAGCTCAGGCTACAGAGCTGTAAAATTGCAGTGTCGATGTCAGGGCTTGGCCTGGGCTCTGGGACCCTCCCCTCTTGCAGGGTTCCAGAGCATGGGTTCCAGCCCAAGCCCGGACATCTATGCTGCAGTTTTATAGCCCCACAGTCTGAGCCCTGTGAGCCTAGTCAGGCCACTACAGGTGTTCAGTAGAAGTGTAGACATGCCCCTAGTTCCCCTTTTTAAAGACAGGTATTATGTTTTCTCTTCTCCAGTCCTTTGGGACTTAGCCCACACTCCATGAGTTCTCAAAGATAATTGCTAACGGTTCCTAGATTGATTCAGCTAGTTCCTTAAGTACCCTAGGATGAATTTCATCAGGCGCTGCTGACTTGAATACGTCTAACTTATCTAAATATTCTTTAACCTGTTCTTTCCCAATTTTGGCTTGTGTTTCTTCCTCCTTGTTGTTAATATTAACAAAGAATATTGCTATCAACTTTATTGCAAATAGGATTCAACTCTTCGAAAATGCTGTGTCTCTGTCATCCCTTTTAAAAGAAAAGCAGATATTAGGCATTTTCAAATGGTAGTTTTGTACATCAGAGGAATATTATGCAATAGATTGATTTTGTGGCATCAAGTATGATCTTAAGAGGGTGCTGAGCAATTGTTAAAGTCAGTAGCAGTTGTGGTATTTATGGGGGAGCAGGTACACCGCCAATACATGTAACATTTGGTAGTTAGCACTTTTCCTCAGTTTTCATTATTCCTCCTAAGGTCATTTGTGTGCCTAGCATCATGGGTAGCAGTGTGGTGGGGAAGTAGGGCTTCTATGTGTCCTATTCATACAGGTGGTTCAGAAAGGGCAGAAGAGGGCAGGGGGGGGGTTGGCTTCACCTCCTCCTCCCAAAACACAGTGGGCTGGGGAGCTGCACCAGCATGCTGGGGAATGTGCACTGCACCAGACATAGACCTGGTACAAGTTACTCCTCATGAGCAGTGAGGGAACTGGCTGCTTCTGAGGCAGCACAACAGTATCTTCTACTGTTACACAGTGAGAGGTTTATGTTAAGAATGTTCATCCTAAAGGAAACCCCACCCTGTTTAGAGAATTCAAGCTAAGAATGCTCACCCTATGAGAACCCAGCCCTGTTTAGAACTTAAACTAAGAATGTTCACCATATAGAAGCCCCACCCTGCTTAGAACAGCTGGAATTAATGGAGTGGCTTATTTTCTGGTTCTCACTATTCTGATGCATTCCAGGAGCCACTTGAATTATTATGGTATAAAAGGGACGCACCCACACACATTTCAGATGACCTCTGTGCATAGCCCCACCCTCGGTCCCTTGCCATCTTTCACTCTGATATTTTTTAATGTCTTCATTTGGATGGAGAAGAATAAATAGGACAATGGAAAAGAGTAATGTGCTTTAAAATAAGAGAGCCTTAAAACTAAGAGATTTACACACACACAAACCCCTTATTGTTAAATAGTGACCATTAAATTTGGTGCAATGTGTCCATGCACGTTGATTTACATATGTATATATTTTTGGTATTTCCAGTTCTCATCTTAAGCTCTGGGTACTCTATATCTAATTAAAACAAACAATAGTTTAAACTTCCATTTTAAACCTAATGCGCTTGGACCCTATGCACTATTCCTCTCAATAATCATTATCCAGCAACTTCAGTAACATAATAAAGCTATTCTCCTTATCCCCTAATTTCACCTCTTCCACAAACAGCCATGAAAAAAGTGGAGTTTGGAGCAGGCCAGTAAAATTAGCAAATCCAGGCAGTAGCAAGCCAAGACGTTCCACTGAACCAGTGTAAAAAGCACAAGATTTTATTTCAGACAACTTAAAATATGCCTTATTTCTTAGTGATAACACATTATTCTTTTGCTATGTTGCACACTATTTTGTTAGATGTTTGGAGACCCTGAAGTAATACCATGTCATACTGATACTGCACATGCAATTTTAAAAATCAATTTAAGGCTTACGTGGTGCTGGGGATTATGAAATATGCTATGTATATCAAAACAATAGCACTGGCTTATGGAAAAGACAGATGCAATAATTCCTGTCTATGTTATGCCAGCAACATGTACAGTATTCAACCATATGTTATGCCAGACAGGATGTTGGTGGCTTTTCCCTAACCTGGACACCTGCTGATACTAGTCAGATTGTCTGTCACCATATGTGTCTGCTGTAATGAGGAAGTGTTGTATTTTTACCATGTGATCCTGACATTACTTTGGGAGCCACGCTTGTTATTGAATAGAAAAGTGAATTGCCATAATTATCAAAATCTGCCTCATGGATGTAAATAAGCAGGTTCTCTGGGACGCCTGAATTCTCTCTCTCTCTTTGTCTATCTTTTATTCAGTATGCATTTTTGCATACTGTGGGCTTGTCTCCACTTATCGGTGGATCAATGCTGCGGCGATCAATCCACCAGGAGTTGATCTGGTGAGTCTAGTGGAGACCCACTAAATCGACCGCAGATCACTCTCCCGTCAACTCCGGTACTCCACCAGAACAAGAAGAGTAAGGGGAGTTGACAGGAGAGCGTCTCCCATTGACATAGCATAGCGTGGACCCCGCGGTAAGTAGATCTAAGCTACGTCAACTTGAGTTATGCTACTAATGTAACTCAAATTGTGTAGCTTAGATCGATTTTCCTCCCGTAGTGTGTGATATCTTTTGTGTCTTTTTTTTCTGTGCCATTCCCTCCCTACATTAACAGCAAAAAATGATCCATTTCAGCATAGATGAGAAGAGGATCACTGACTCGTTAAAAAGATTACTGTAATAAATGGTGTGTATAGCACTAGTGCCCTGAAGGAATTATAATGCTCAGCTGTGTGTCATAGACACTATACTGCTGACAGCTGAAGGAGATTCTTGTTTTGCTCAATTGACTGGTGTCTGTAATTTGGAAGCATAAGGTCTGAGTCCTATCCCTGCAATCTCAGTGAGTGCTATAGCATACTGACAGCCATCACCATAAATCAAATTGCTACACATTTGTGATAATTCTGCACTATGATAAAGAGCACATTTATTTTCCAAAACACATGGTATGATAAAGCCTTTGTTAAATAACACTTTTTGTTTTGTCCCATATTGTTTTACAGTGAGTTCATTGTGTCCCCAGACCTGTTGGGGTTGTGCACTCTGACTCCTTCTATATACAGAGGCGATAGTGCTTTCTTTTTAAGAACAAACTTTCAATAGATTAACATTATTTTATTTCTTTTTCCTGTGGCTGTTCAGAATCTGATAACTGAAAAGTTAAGTATCATTAGACAGGGTGGCAGTGTGTCAAAACAATAGAGCCTTGAAAAGAAAAGATCACCCACTAAAAACTGTGAAATCTTAGAAGTAACTGGCTCATCCTTTAATAAAATAAACAAGATGTGTGCTACCAGCCTGTTTCAGCAGGGATTTTGTAGAAAGGTTGGTGCTGGCTTGCTCTCTACAAAAGCAGCTGGAGATTTATTCCTTCCCCAGACACAAATCAGTATATGTACCTGTCTGCTTATATGTGCCCCTTTCCCCTCCACCCCCAATAGAGTGGAACTGCCTTGCTTATAGTGAACTTAGATATAATGAAATTCCATTTATAATAAAGTGGATGGAAAGTTCAGAATTGTTTCAATGCATTACGTTGTGCAAATTGAAATTCCAAATGATCTAAACTGATATGAAAATCTGTGATCCTGTATTTTCTCCAGTTGGAGACACTGAAGTTCTATCTATTCCCCCAGCTTCCCCTAATTGGAGATCAAGGGCTCCCCCTCTTCTCAGCTGGAGACAATGAAGGCATCCCCAACAACCATATCCCCATTGAGATTGTCCACCTCTGCACCCTGTGCTCTCTCCATCAAGCACTCACCCCAACCTAATTCCCTTCTCAGTGTTCACTCATTCATCTAGTAAAGAATTAGAGAAGCTTTCTTTGGTTTTCTCCATTATAGGGTGCACCTGCTTTCCCTCTCAGGTGTCTGAGCTTTCTTTTGAACTGAAGTATTGTTAGTTTAAGGAAAAGTGTTTCTCATGTGAATAAGAACAAGGGATGAAATCCTGCGCCCCATTGAAATCAGTGGAAGGCCAAGATTTTATGGAACATTTTGAGGGCCTGATCCTGCTCTCAGATGCAGTGTTCTGTGTCAGAATTAACTCCAGTGTATAGGAGTTATAGTAGGTTAAAAACAGGTCTTGACTCTGTTCCTTAAGGATATAATGGGAGACTCCATATGCCATACAGGGTATAAATACACTGGCATAGTAGCATGATATTTATCTTATTGTATGTTGGACTATTTTCCTCAGTCAAATGGAGGGTGGGTAAGCTAGAAAGCATGCTCAGTGTCTGGGAACAATAGTTTTGCCTGTGTTACTACAGATCAGAAATAATTATTTATGGAATTTTCCTCTTAAAGGACAAAATAAATAAGCCATGAGCTTTCAATGTGGGTTGATTTGGATAGATCACTTACTCTCAAAATATTAAAAGTACAGTGTATGGAGTATGTAAACATTCTACTAGTATGGCTGAAAACACTGATACCCCAAAAGAATTATTTACTTCAGTCATGCAATTCGGATGCCGAGGGAATGCTGATTTAGATGTGAGGCCCTTGGCATAAAGCACTGGGCATTAAATGCATGAGCATTTCTTCAGAGCTGCTTAGCTGAAGTTTATCATGACCATTCAGCTATTGCCTAGCAACTTGTGGAAGCAATCAAAGAGCTCTTTGTCCGCAGCCCTGGCAAAAACATTTCTTCACAGATCTCCTTATCAGGATCAAAAGCAACACACAAACTTATCAAAAATACTTTTATTGGATAAGAAAGAAAATACACATTTTTAAATCAAATTGTTCATCACCATGTCATACTGGTTATGTCAAAACATCTCTTGCAAACCCCACTAAAATCTTGTTTTCCTCAGTTCATAGCTTTGCTATAAAGCTTAGCTCTCTTTTCTGAAATGTAGTATACAAAATCAGAGCTTGGAGAATTCTTTGCGTTTTTTGTTTAATCTTTTTGAAATTTCTACCCTTCTCTCAAAAATAAGTTAGTTTTTAAGTTATACAGATGTAAAAATTAAAACTAAATTTTCCTGTTTTTAAGTTCTTTTTTGTGTTCCTCTGAATAACAACTAATAGATGAGATATTTTAAAATATGTAGATAGAGATTCAATATGTCATTAAATTAGTATATGTACTTCTCTGCTTATACATGCCCCCAACTCCCAATACAGTGGAACCTGCCTTGCTTATACTGAACTTAGATATAATGAAATTCCCTGTATAATGAAGCGAATGGAAAGTTCAGAATTATTTCAATGCATTATATTGTGCAAATTGCAATTCCAAATACAGCAGTCACCATTAAAAATGCAACATTTGCCCATAGTTATGGACAGTAGTATCTGAGATACTATGTTTTTTCCCTTGCTAAGTATCCTGAAATAATTCTCCACCTGATCACCTTCACCCATCAGAAAACACGTGGGAAGAGGATAAGAAAAAGGAAATCTTTAAAGTTTTCTTCATGGAAGTATCTTCTTGACCACTATAGGGGGAAAGGGCTTGTCTTTTTTTCTTGTTCCTCCATGGCTCAGGTTGGGTCCCCCAAACCTCATTGACCCTATGGGCCCGGGACTCTGCCGCTTCTACACTAATGTCCCCACATAGCATGGTTGTCATGATCAGTGATTTTCAAAAATTTTTTCTGGGAACCCAGTTGAAGAAAATTGTTGATGCCCGTGCCCCAATGGAGCTGGGGATGTGGGGTTTAGGTTGTGGGAGGGGCTCAGGGCTGGGGCAGAGGGTTGAGGTGCAGGGGCAAGGGCTGCGGGGTGGGGCCAGGGCTGAGGGGTTTAGGGTGCAGGAGGGGGCTCCGGGTTGGGGGGGGGGTTAGGGCTGGGGCAGTGGGTTGGGGTGTGGGAGGGGGTCAGGGATCTGGGCTGGGGATGCAAGCTCTGGGGTGGGGCCAGGGATGAGGGGTTTGGGGTGCAGGAGGAGCTCTGGGTTTGGAAGGGGCTCAGGGCTGGGGCAGAGGGTTGGGGTGTGGGGTATGGGGCAAGGGCTTACATCCAGCGGCTCCCGGTCAGTGGCGCAGCCGGGGTGCTTAGGCAGGCTTCCCACCTGTCCTGGCACCACGGACTGCCCTGCACCCTGGAAGCAGCCAGCAGCAGCAGTTCTGGCTCCTAGGTGGAGGTGCGCACACGGCTCTGTGCAGCTCTTGCCCACAGGCACTGCCCATCCCCCCCAGCTACCATTGTCAAGGAACTGGCCAATGGGAGTGCGGAGCCAGTGCTTGGGGCGGGCAGCGCGCGGAGCCCTGTGGCCGCTTCCATGGCGCAGCGCGGTGTCAGAGCAGGTAGGCACTAGCCTGCCTTAGCTGGGCAGCACCACCCAAGGGACTTTTAATGCTGACCAGAGCCGCTGGGTCACTAAGCAAGGCGACCCAGTGCCGTACATGCTGCGACCCAGTACTGGGTCGCAAGCCGAACTTTGAAAAACACTGTCATAGAGGCGTCTCAAATTTGGGTTCCTAAATAAGTCCATATTTAGGCATCTAACTAAAGTGGTCTAATTTTCAGACATGCTAAAATCCCACAGTTCTCACCGATTTCAAATGGGGGTCCTTAACATGTCTCAATATCAGGCCACTTAGGTGCCTAAATATGGACTTATTTGTCTAATGTTAGGTACCCAAATTTGAAAATATTGGCCCAAGTTATTGAGAAGCTGGTTGTTTTGTGTCTTAACTGTAGATAAAAGCAGGACAATCAAGATACCTATGTAGGCAAAAAATTAAATGTGATGGTGGTATTGTTAAGATACAGGAACTCTTTCACCTCATGGCAATAAAAATTCTTTTCAGGTCAATATTAATCAAAGGGTTGTTATTATTTTATGGCTGTTAGGTGACCTGTATCTGGATTCTAATAGAAAAATGTTTTCACTACCGTTGGCACTGTTTTGGCCCCCTTTTTGACAGAGGCCAAAGATTTAAGAATCTGGAGATTCACCTTTCCTCTAACCAGAGAGGTGCTCATTCCTTACTTAGATTCAGGCAGTTTGCAGGGCAGTTGTTGTGGGGCTGGGAGGAGAGGGGAATGACACTGTGCCTGTATGGATGAATAAGGTAATTTATTTTCAAGGGTTTTCAGCATTTCACTAACACTAGATATTCACTTTTCAGTGTTTTTTAGAAAATTTTTCTCAAATATCACATGTGAAACTGTTTTGCCTTTTTTGAAAAGTCTGACAGTAAGTGACCAGAACCATATTTTGCTGGAAATACTTCTAAAGCAAGTCGTACTTGTGGCTGGATTTAGTCCATTTTTTCTTTAGCCAAATGATTCATTCAATAGAGGCACTACAATAATCGTCAGTTGCTAATGCAAAGTACTGTAGACACAATAAGGTCTGAGTACCACAGTAGTCGCTTACTGGCATTTAACATGCGGGGGACTTTTCAGAAGTGGGTAGAAAAGAAATAAAATCAGGAAAGTTAGATTTAAGGTTGCTGTTTTGTAAAGAAAAAAATGTCTATGATTCTAATTACCAGTTCATATTATGATTTGCGCCTGTTTCTGTATTGGGGTTCAGGTCATGGCAATTTTATATTCAGTTTTGTGCCAAAACCAGACAAAATACTGAGTGACAGATGTCCTTAGTACTGTGTTGCAGCTAAGCGTTTTGGAATGCTCACATGGTGTGTTTTGAAACCTTTTGTGTGCTCTACATTTTTCATTTGGTATGAGGCTTAGTGGTAATCAGCTCACCACTAATTAGAAGTCATTCCCTGTCCTGATCACTATTGTTACATGAAATTATCTCAGGCCTTAAGAATTTTTACATTCAGAAGAGAAGTTTCAGCAGTAGCTTGCTTTGTCTTGTATATTTTCCTCACAAAGAAGTGACAATGAACTTCTGCTATCTGGAATGATCATTACAGAGGAACCAAAAGCCATGTATGCCGCATTTGGATTATTTTGCTCTTTTCCATTTCCTTTCTCTTTGCAGCTGGTAAACAGAACATACTCATGGTGAAAATGAGGGGTGGACAAGGCCTGGTTTTATAAAGGTCATGGGAGACACCAAAAACTTTTGTAATACGGGAGGGTTGGCTACTTGGGGGCTTCAGCCCTGTGGAATTCTTAAGCTTTGCTAAGCTGAAGCTAAGCACCTGAAGAGTTCCTAAATCATTGTGGCTTAACTTCAGTTTTACAGATCTTAAAAGCTCAGCAGGAATGAAGCTTGAAGGTAGGATCTCCTGTAGCTCATATGTTCTGTGGAAGCAGAGCTGCAGCGATGCTTTCCTGCTGTAGAGCTTAGGATCAAATCCTGCACACAAATAATCAAAGTGGGAATATAAAGGGATCCAGTGTTGTGGAGTCCAGGAAAGGCAGAAGCAGGGAGAAGAGCCAGATTAAAGAATGGGATGAAATCCTGATCCTATTAAAGTCTATGGGAGTTTTGCTCTTGACTTCCATGGGGCCAGGATTTCACCCCGTTTGTTATCTGTGGTCTATAGAATCTGACTACTGGTGCTGCTGGTGACATCTCTGTGTATTTAATGGCTTGCAGGTATACATTGTGACAGCGTGTGTGCCGAGGGTCAATGGGGTCCAAACTGTTCATTGTCCTGTTACTGCAAAAATGGAGCTTCGTGCTCTCCAGATGATGGAATCTGTGAATGTGCACCAGGATACAGAGGCACCACTTGTCAAAGAAGTAAGGACAATGCTTTAAGATTTTATTCCCGTCTTCCTTTTTAAAATATGTGTATCATATAACTCTATGTGGTTTTGCCAATATATGATGTAACAGGCCCACATTCTGCATTTTAATTGTGTTAATATACAAGGGGAAACGAAACATGTGCTTTAGGTACAGTTATCAAATAATTCCCATCAGTAATCATAATGTTCTTGTTACTGCACATTGAATGGATGTTTTCAGAGAACTATCCACAATGACTCCAAGATCTTTCTCTTGTGGTAACAGCTAGTTTAGACCCCATCATTTTATATATATATATAGTTGGGATTATGTTTTCCAATGTGCATTACTTTGCATTTATCAATATTGAATTGCATCTGCCCTTTTGTTGCCCAATCACCTGGTTTTGTGAGATCCGTTTGTAGCTCTTCACACTCTGCTTTGGGCTTAATTATCTTAAGTAGTTTTGTATTGTCTGCAAATTTTGCCACCTCACTGTTTACCCCTTTTTCCAGATCATTGATGAATATGTTGAACAGCACTGCTCCCAGTACAAATCCTTGGGGGACACCACTGTTTACCTCTCTCCTTTCTCAAAACTGACCGTTTATTCCTATCCTTTGTCTCCTGTCTTTTTACTAGTTAAATAAATGTAAACCTTCCTAGTGATTTGGAACTGGGGGTATAACAAAGGTGTAGTGGCTTCCACAGTTTAGCACTCAAATGGCTCTCAGAACCAATCGCTTCTGCACAGTCTAGAGACCAAGGAGACAAATGGTCACACAAATAAATCAGGGCCCAATGACAAAAATGCTTTTTCTGTAAACAGGAAAATCTTATGACTGACACAGTGCTTCACTTGAAAATGGTGAAGCACTCCAGAGGGATTTGACCAAGTAAACTGTATCAAGTGTACATTTAAGAGACTGAATTTTGAACTAAATTAACATAGTGAAAATATACCAGGTTACTTTGGTAAATAGTAATTGCTGCTGTACAGCAGACACTAAACTTAAAGCATTACTTAATATATCCTAATTTATCAGGAAATAAGTGCCAAAGGGATTAGAGAAACAAAGAGAAATTCCATGCAGCAGGCCTTTTTTCTTTCAGTCTCTTTATGTGGCTGATGATATAGCTCTGCTGAAGAAGGGACTAGTACCATTGGCATAAAAATTAACTGGAGGCCTCAGTGTTTCTGGTCTCAAGTTGTGTAGAAAGCAGAGGTGATGTGTAGCTCTCTGCACTGTGTTAAGGAATGCAGCGACTGGCTAATTTAAAGAATAGCTGGAAAACACGCTACAACTGTGCCTTTCTGCCAATACAGCAGTGGGCTGAAGTAATTTAGATTTTTCCAACAAGTGAGAAAAAATATGAGAAGTCAATAATAGCAAAGCCTTAGGGTAAAGTCTTTCCTATTAAGGATACAACTATCTTACTCCATTCGCCTCTGTATTGTGTTTTAATGTTTTTTCCAACTACTTATCCTTTAATTTTCAAATCTACATATTTTTCAAACATAATTCATGGAAGTTATTACTCATTCTCTGCTTAAACAGAAATATGTTTGATCTGAGTCACATTCTTGTTTGTATTTGTTTGGCTGGTGTGAAATATAGCCTGAATACATGGCTAGGCCACATTCTGCCACTGAATTACAACTTGTGCAACCCCACTGACATGAATGGGATTGCTCAGGGTGCGAGTCAGGCCAGAATTTGAGTCACTGCCATTATAGGCTTTAACGCATTCAATGCTGTTCTTCACTGCCACTACTGTATGGTAGTCCATTGTGGCAGCATCCTTTCAAGTGCCTGAATGTCACCAGTTACTAACCAGACTGTAGTAAGTTCCTCAGGGTAGGGTCTTTTATCTTCTTAGATATCTGCAAGGCATTAAGCACTCATTGGAACTAGATAAATAACAATAACCACTAGTTCAACAAGTATGCACCCAGTAAATGGAGCAGAACTGGAAGTGACAGGAAGGCAGCACTGAATTGGTTAACTGTTAACCCATTTAGTTGTTGAAGAGGAATAGATCATTATGAGGTAGAAAGTGCAAGAGGAAATGACAGTATATTCTTTCTGATTTCAGTTTGCTCTCCTGGGTTTTATGGACATCGATGTAGCCAGGCATGCCCCCAGTGCGTGCACAGCAGTGGTCCCTGCCACCATGTAACTGGACTTTGTGACTGCTTACCTGGTTTCACAGGAGCCCTCTGCAATGAAGGTAAATGCTGTAATAAAGACCCTTGCAATGGATACAGTGACCAAGTGTGGCAATTTTTTTCATTCCATGCATTCTAGACTTATCCGATCACATTATCCCAAAGTGGTTTCTGGTTTTCGTACATGCAGTTTGTAAATGTAGAAACTGAAGCCAGGTTGAAGTTGGTTGAAAAGATAGCTCAAAACGTTTTAAAAATACCTTTCTGATATTTGTGGAGATATGTTCATTATCAAAAGAACCCTCTAGGTAAATGAAATAGCTGTACAATAAATAATATAAATTTGCTCGACTGAATTTATAGCAGCATTTATTTTGGCATTATACTAAATAGGAATTTTCTTGATCCAAGACATCAGATTTCAAGTACAAATATTAGGGAAACCATGTAAACTACTGAAAAATTCACTAAAATGTTTTAACAGTGTGTCCTAGTGGGAGATTTGGCAAGAATTGTGCTGGAATTTGCACGTGCACCAACAATGGAACATGCAATCCTATTGACAGATCTTGTCAATGTTACCCTGGGTGGATTGGCAGCGACTGCTCTCAGCGTAAGTACCAGTTTTTTTTTTTTTGAGATATCTTGTTAAAACAATTAGACTAAGTTCAGTTCCTTTTAATTTTCTTCTTGATGTTGAGGAAACACTTCATAACTAACTGATAAATGACAAGGACTTGTATTGGCACCTAGAATTTGTTTGGTTTGTTATAAGAAAAAGAGATGGACAAGATCAAATAAATAAATAAGGACTCCTATGTTATACGGTTAAGAGATATTTACCTACTTTACATTTCAAATCCCATATAAAAAAACCATTTGAACATTTGCATAGCAGTTTCATTATCACAAAATTCAAACTTCATGATTAAACAGTCATGCACTTCCTTCTCTGTCTAGCTACGTACATGGCCCCCATCACTCTAGTATTGTGAACACCCTATGAACATTAACAAATTTATCCTCAGGACACACTTTTAAATTATGGGAGTATTATTTCATTATTATTATCCCTATGTTACAGATGGGGAACTGAGACATATAGATGCTAGGTAATTTCCCCATGATCACACAAGAAGATTGTGGTAGGGTTGAAAACACAACCCAGATCTCCTGTGTTCAGTGCCTTTACCCACAAGACCATCCTTCCTCTTCTTAAACATTTTAAATTTTCAAAGCATTTTCTTGGTTTGATTTTTGCAGTCTGGCTTCTTATTTAGCATCATTTTTACAGATTTCTCTCTGTTCCTTATTGATGTAGCTTTCATTGATGCATATTTTTTCCAATGACCGTCTATTCCTTGTTGTTCAGTCTGTAGATTAGTCTGATCATGCACCAATGAAGTCAATGGGAAATTTTATCAACATTTTACTTTTCTTATGATTTGTACAATCCATTATTATATTAAATATGGGCTTCCTCCTGACACCTATGCCGGGTCTATCTGAATCAGTAATCACTGGCATTAGTTTTCTGACACAAGCATTTTCATAGGTAGCAAGGCCTAGTATAAAAGCAACTTGATGGCCCAATCCTGTAGCCTGTACATACATAGCTTCACTGGGACAGTCTCAGACACCGATATGTCAGAATTCAGAAAATGTTGAGCTGTGGGTGTGGGAAAGCTGTTCAGTTTCCAAGGAGATGCATCTCCTAATAACCTGTCTCATTAATTTACATTACTTACGGTTTGACTAGCACAGGTTAACTGGCTGTGTCTCAGTACAATGCAAAGTCTCATCAATTTGGAAAAAAAAGTCCATTGGCTAAATTCTCAGAGGCACTGAATACCCACAACTCCCACTGCTGTTATTACTGGTCAAAATAAAACTTAGGACCTAATGAAGTCAATGGCAAAATTCTTCATTGGATGCAGACTCTTATTCTGTTGTATTCAACTCCTTACCTCCTTTCTGGGGTCTGAGTGTTTGAGAGGATGTTGTACTTACAGAAGCAGTGCAATAGAATTATGCCAACAGCATGAATGGGGGCATCTATTAAGGCTGTGCTTGTGACCACAAGAGAGGAAGTTTATTTGGTTTGTGCAAAGGCCGTCAGTTCTCATGGAAAATAATGTTTCCATTAATTTCTATCTGAACTGGTGGCCTTCATGAAACCCCTTAGCCTTTTTCTGCATGTGACCTGACATTCCTTCTTGGCTGACCACTAACTTCATGCAGAAATTTTAAAAAATCATCATTACTCTTCACTGCTAATATGGAAACATCAGAAAAAGAATGGACTGAGATTTAAGGAAGAAGATACTTCTTGCAAATGTTTTTTTCTTCCCTTAATAAAATGAAATTTGACCTGTGGCCACACTTCCCAAAAATACAGGCTATACAAATATAAAGCTTTTTGCAAATGCAAACATTTAGTAAAATATACAACTGCTGACCTACCTTGAAGGAGCTAATTAGGTCTCTGGACAGCCAACTCAGAATATGATAGGGGGAAAACACTATCTTACCCTTAACAGAGTCAAAATCAGGGCTCAAGCTCCAGTGCCTAATTTGTTTCTTCTCTCCTGTAAAATAGTAATTCTTTGTTTCCACAAGACTGTGTTTAAATTTAGAAAAGTAACTTAAAGCTAATGATTTCACAATGAAAAATGACAAAACTCTTTACTTACACTAAAAATAGAAATTTGGAAGAGTAATTAATCAAAAAATAAGAGGTCATTTTTACAGCACTCACTGCTCTCGATGGGATCTGATTTATTCATATATACATGTAACTTTTCTTTTGCTACAGTGCTATTTACATATAATAATTAGCATTTAGGGAGACATTTTACCATTCTTTCTGTTAATACCATTCAGTACCAAATTCATTCAATGTACCATTTTCAAAGCACTTTCCAAACCTGCACCAATAATATTTGCAACTGCGGTTGTATGTGCAAGAACCTTCACTTACTTTATTGTTTATAATTAGGGCCCTACCAAATTCACGGTCATGGACCATGAAATCTGGTCTCCCTCTGTGAAAGCTGGTCTTTTTGTGTGCTTTTACCCGATATTATACAGATTTCATGAGGGAGACCAACATTTCTCAAATTGGGGGTCCTGACCCAAAAGGGAGTTGAAGGGGGTTGCCAGGTTATTTTAGGGGGATTGTGATATTGCCACCCTTACTTCTGCTCTGCCTTCAGAGCTGGGCGGCTGGAGATCGGCAGCTGTTGCCCAGGTGCCCAGCTCTGAAGACAGCACCGCCACGAGCAGCAGTGCAGAAGTAAGGGTAGCAATACCACCCCCACCCCATACAATAACCTTGCAACCCTCCCACAACTCCTTTTGAGGTCCAGACCCCTACAATTAGAACACCAAGAAATTTCAGATTTAAGTAGCTGAAATCATGAAATTTATGATTTTTAAAATCCTATGACTATGAAATTGACCAAAATGAACCGTGAATTTTGTAGGACCCTATTTACAATGATTTGTTTGTTGGAAGGATTATATTGATTCATGGTCTGCTGGGGACCAGTGAATAAATCAGAGGCCTCAAATCAAGAAACTAAAGCTAAACCATGGAATCTCTGATTCATCCTGCTTCAGCCATAAATTACATTTTGGGAGAGGAATACAGGGATTTAATTGATAACTGGGCCAGGGTACAAATATTTTCCCTCTCTCCCTGTTTATTCTCCTCCTATGCTAGGATTAGAATGCACAACCTCTCCATCTAGTTCAGTGGACTTCAGGAGGGGTGACTATTTTCCGTCACTGGAAACCAGTGAAGAATCAATCAAAAAACCTGATTTATATGACTCCCCCTTTTGAACTATGAGAAACCAGTGATACTGGCCACATAGTACTGTACTGAGATCAGGATCTCACACATTGATTCCTCTTTCCAGTTTGTGTTTTTCATTTGTTCTTATCTAGCGTAAAATACTAGTTAGTTTCAAGAAAAAGCTAGGAAACTATTTGGTTGAAATTGATCAGACTGAAGAAGGTAGAAAAGAACTGTTTTAACATTTGTATGTAGTGCTGCTTTGTGTCTTTACCAGATGAGATTAATTAATTGATTTGGGATATTTTAGCTTGCCCACCTGTCCATTGGGGTCCAAACTGTATTCACACCTGCAATTGCCATAATGGAGCTTACTGCAGTGCCTATGATGGGGAGTGCAAATGTACTCCAGGATGGACTGGCCTTTATTGTACCCAGAGTAAGTGACTCTTATGATCTACTTATGTTGTTGTGTGACTACCAATTAGTAATAGTATTTTCCTTCATTTCTTTTAATACTTCCTCTTTGTTCACTGATTTTTCCAACACTGTTATGCCATTCTAATCCAGAAGATGTGTCTCATGTCACCTCTGCTGGTACAAACGATGAAAATTGTAGCCGCCTATATTAGTTGGGACTGCTGCATCTGAGGGGGAATTCACCCTTGGAGGAGGATAGGCTATGTTCACACCATTGCCTTCCCTTTGGGTTTCCTACAGAGGAAGGCAACATTCAGGAGTCCACAGGAATCTCAGCGGCAGAAGCTGGCATGTGCATGTGCTGAATGAATGCTTTCCCAGGTGCCCAGACATTGTCTCCGAACCTGGCCAGAGCTATACACTTCTGAGGCAGCACTTGCTAGGCCCTGACAAAAAGGCAGTATGCAGTTATCTTGTACTCCTTCCCCACCCAAAACCTTCTCTGAGAGGAATTCTGCCACTGGGCACTCAGCACCCAAAATTACATCAGCATTACCCAGGGCTGAATCAAGTCCTATGAAGTGAATAGCTTCAAGTTTGCTCATGACAGTGATTCATAGAGATACATTCCTCTCCTCAGCAGTATTGTAAAATGATTTTATTCCAGGTCCCCTATCTCTCTAGTCATTAGCTTACAGGGAGCAAGCTTTACCAACACATAATTTAGGTACTGGCATGACTATTTATATTATCTGGAACCAGAATCGGAACTTCATCAGGTCACTGTTTTATACTCTACTCTAGAATTGTTTTTGGGTGACTCATACCTGAGATCTCTCTCCAAGAACTTTACGTTAATGAATTAGATATTGGAAGTGTTGTGACTAGAAATCTGCATATGAGTGCTGAGCAATAGTTCATACAAAGTTTGAGATAATTTTTCTGTTGATTGAAGGAATGTTGTCTTATTTTCCCCATTACAGGTATCCTATGATCACATTTATAGCTATTATTTGGCTTATGCTCAAGTCAGGTATACTCATCATATTTGATCTCAGCAAAGTACCACTGAAATCTGCTTTGCATGCAGTGCTTTTTAAAGTCACTGCACTCCTTTTTCAATAGCACAATGTCAGAGCGGCAGGAGATAACACATATTATGGGGCCATATGGATAATGCTGTGGAAGACATTCACTGTATTGGTTCAGCTGTCAGCTATCATGGCTCTTTTGCTTCCTGCTGGTGAATAATGATCTGTTTGCAGTGATGTGTCTTCTTCATACTGACATGGAACCTTTGTGAGGAGCTGAGATGCAATATTTTTACTCATTAATGTTTCAACATCAACTGTGCAGAAAATATGTCCAAAGATTCATTCATCATTCAACAGTCTTCCTGGGCTCTTGCACAAAGTCCCCCCTCCCTTCTCCTTCAAATGTCTCCTTAAAACGTCTTCCCATTCCAGCAATCCTTCCTGCCTATCTTATTCTCATCAGCAGCAGCCCCTGCATCCTCCCTTACCTGTTACTTTGTCTTGTCTTTTTGTCTAATATACACAGTAAACTTTTCAGAGCAGAGAAGCTCTTCAACTATTATCTTTATAAAGTCCTGTATAAATTAGTGGCACTATAGAAATGATTTTTAATAAATAATAATAATAATACTTGTATATTCCTCATAGAAGATTCTCTTCTATTTTTTTCCTCCCCTTTGCACTGCAGGATGTCCCTTGGGGTTTTATGGCAAAGATTGTGCATTAATATGCCAGTGTCAGAATGGAGCTGATTGTGACCACATATTGGGGCAGTGCACCTGCCGCACAGGATTCATGGGGAAACACTGTGAACAGAGTGAGTAGGAAGCAGAAAATACTCGTGCATAGTAGGAACAAATGCAAAACTCCCTAGACCGAATACTGTGATTGTGAGTCCTTACTCAGACAAAACAGGACTGACTTCAAAGGGAGTTTTGCCTGAGTAAGGACCACAGGATTTGGACCTGTGATGTTAGGGTTGTTTCTCCATCTGATGAAAGCCTGAGAGATTAGTAAGACAGACTTATAGTCTTTCTTTAAATCTTTTTGATTGTTTATTTACATGTATAGCTACCTTTAAAAAGCTCCTGTCCTAGGCTACCTATAGTTGCCTTTGACATAATATTAGAAAAATGTCCATAACTGTACAAAAATAACAAATTAATCCAAAAAATTATTACCGTCATAACACCCTGATGAAAATAATAGCCGGAAGACTGAGAGCCAAATTCATCCCTGGAATAGCTCTATGTAAGTCAAAAGAGTTACCAAAGGGGGGCATATAAGGCACATTATATTTTCTATACATAGGGCCTGATTCTCCTTTCACACATACTAGTTCTACCCCAGTTTAACTTCACTGGTTTCAGTAGAATTACATGAGAGAGAAGAACGAGGCCCAAAGGCTCACACTTGTGTTGGCCTAGTTTTTGGCAGGGTCAGGAGAGTGGTGCGTCTATGCCTAATACATCATATTACCCCCAAAATTGGCTCCAGTTCAGAAGATCAACACAGGACCTACCCACTGTATAAATCTCACTTGTTCTGAGTGTTTAATTAGCACTTGACTGGTACATAAGCCTTTTGTAGACCCTTTGCACAGGGCTCAATTTCACATGTGTAGAACAGGCTTCCCATTAGGTATGGGGGGTGGGGGGAATGGGATGGATAGCTCAATGGTTTGAGCATTAGCCTACTAAACCCAGGGTTCTGAGTTCAATCCTTGAGGGGGCCACTCTAGGGATCTGGGGCAAAATCAGTACTTGGTCTTGCTAGCGAAGGCAGGAGGGGGCTGGACTCTATGATCTTTCAGAGTCCCTTCCAGTTCTATGAGATAGGATAGATAGGTATATTATAACAGATGTTGGTTTTGTAAAATTAACTAACATTTTTGTGTAGAGCTGTCAAAAAATGTTGACAGAACAGTTTTCTCTCAGAAAATGCAGTTTTATCGAAATCTCAATGTTTTGCTGGAATGTTTTGATTTTGATGGAATTTTCAATGGCAAAATCTCAAAACAAACCATTCTGACTTTCTTGTTTCACTTTGACCATGTCAAATGTTTCATTTTGATGAGGTGAAAGTGTTTTGTTTTGACTTTAGCATATTGATTCATTTTGTTTTGAGTTTTATATTAATTAAAGCATTGATTTTAATATAGCATATCTGAACAAATTATATTTAATATTTTATATTATAAAATGTTGACATTATTGAAACAAAATGTTTTGATGTTAATTCATAGAATTGTTTCCGAATTTCAGCTCTGTGGAAAATTTCAAAATTTTGGCTTTTTGTTTTGATTTGGAACAAAACCAAATATTTAAATGTTGGAATTTTCCATGTAATAGATATTCCCTTTTCTGATCAGCTCTAATTTTGGGGGAAATAAAACATGGACTTAAATTGCAATAAATACATAAATAAAAATTAAGAAAGCAAACTAGTTTTCCACCCTCCCCTTCCGAAAAAGTCTGAGAACTTCACAAAATTTAAGCTCCAAAAGGTTTGCCAATTCCTGTCTGAAAGAATTACACTTTTGTAATCCAGTTTTGTTACAATAAAGTAACAAGCCACAAATGTATGAAGGTGGCAATATAAAAAGAAGCCAAAGCTATCAGTAAAGTGATGCTAATAACATGATTAAAGAGAGACTTTTAATCAGCACTGTATTACTGCACCTATAGCAATGCTTAGCATCAACGCACCTAAGTTTCTTTGTGTATCTAGCCTATGGTGCCTTATTCTCTACTGCCTTGTACCATAAGTGGCCTTTTAAACCTGTGCCATTATGATTTGGAGACAATTTACATTCATTTTGTATAGATGTAAACAAGGAGCTGGGCAGTGGAGAATCAGGCCCGGGTATCCACATGTGAACATAATATTTTGTTTGTTTTCCCAGATAGGAAATCATTTAAAACAAACAAGATATTTTCTTCCCTCCTAGAGTCCCAGCACCAATAACACATTGCCACCTGCTGGTCACATATAAAAATGTACCTGCTTTACAATGGCAAATCTTTAGGGTGCTTAATACTGTGTATCTGTAACAAAATATTTCAGTAGCATTTACTACACACAGAGTTCATATTCATAGGTTCAAATATGAAGATGTGCATTTTCTTTTTTATTATTTTGCACAGAGTGTCCCCCAGGTACATATGGTTATGGCTGCCGGCAAATATGTGACTGTCTGAACAACTCAACTTGTGACCACATCACAGGAACTTGTTATTGCAGCCCAGGCTGGAAAGGAGCAAGGTGTGATCAAGGTAATGACATGCAATAAAATGATTGTGAAAGTACTGTAAATTCTCTTAGATATCATATGTACATAAATAATGAATTCCCTCTGGGATGTGTATTTAAATGACTAGAATGTTCATTAATAATATTTATACTTATGAGTCTTAATCCATCCGATGACTTATTGATAGCTTGCTGGAGGAAGGAAGGATCGTGAGTTAGGACAGTATGCTTGTTTTTAACACAGCACCTGATGATATCTTTTGCAGCGTTGTACTTGATAATGCCATACAAAGCTGCCGGTGGGTCAAGTACTTTGTACATTGTGTAGGGTTACCATACGTCCGGTTTTTCCCGGACATGTCTGGCTTTTTGGCAATCAAACCAAACATGTCCGGGAAAATGCCGGCCGGGCACTTCCCCTTTCGCGGCAGCTCTGCTCCTCCCCTGACTCTTCGGCTCTGTTTAAGAGCTGAGCTGCCCGAGCGCTATGGGCTTCAGGCAGCCCCCCTTGCCTCCAGACCCCAGCCACCAGCCGGGCACTTTCCCTTCCGGGCTCCGGCGGCGCAGGGTCCGGAGGCAAGGGGGCTGCCCGAAGCCCAAGCGCTACCGGCTTCACTGTTTGCCGGGCAGCCTCCAGACCCTGCGCCCTCGGCTGGGCGCTTCCCCTCCCAGGTTCCAGCTGCGCTGGGGAAGCGCCAGCCGGGGGTGCAGGGTCTGGGGGCTGCCCGGCAAACCGTGAAGCCGGTAGCGCTCGGGCAGTCCTTTTCGCGTGGCTGGGAGTGGGAGGGAGGAGGGGGCGGAGTTAGGACGGGGAAGGGGCGGAGTTGGGGCTGGGCTGGGGAAATGGGCGGGGCCAGGACCCGTGGAGGGTCCTCTCTTTTTATTTATTAGATATGGTAACCCTAACATTGTGTATTTCTTGGCCAGAGGGCAGAGTGCTATTTTTTCAGTCACATGAAATAGACATATAAAAGTAGAGTATTTGCATGAATTATTGTTGCCAGGTAAGGCTTGGGCTGTCACTCCTAATGCTTTCGGCATAACTCTAACTATATTTAAAATATATAGATATGAATACAGTAAGAGAGCTTTAAGAATAGAAGTCAGATCTCTGCTCTTCATTTTATAATTCTTGTATGAATTTATGCCCTGTGTTTTCATTTCTTCTTGTTTTACAGCTGGTGTGATCATAGTAGGAAACTTGAACAGTTTAAGCCGTACCAGTACTGCTATCCCTGCTGATTCCTACCAGATTGGGGCTATCGCAGGAATCATTATTCTTGTCCTGGTTGTCCTCTTCTTGCTTGCACTATTCATTATTTATAGACACAAGCAGAAGGGGAAAGAAACAAATATGCCAGCAGTTACCTATACACCCGCTATGAGGGTCATCAATGCAGATTACACCATTTCAGGTAGGAGTAGAGCTATGTGAGGGACATGACTAAGTAAATCCCAGCCGGAGAAACAAAATTGCAAGTTTTGTTCCTCACTTAACTTTTACAACTATTCGTTCTCTCTTAATCAAGCTCATATACTGGCTACATAAATGGCCCCACAGGCTTGAGGAGGTGCAGATGGCACCTTTCTGCATCCGTAACTGCTACTATGATCAGGGAAGTTTATGCTTTCAGGGAGGGTAATTTGGGTTTCTAGTGCCTTTTGTTTCTAGTGACACCATCCCTTGGGAGTTCCACCAGTGGGAGCAGTTTTAATCTCCATGGGGATGGAGCTTCATAGGTACCCCATATCGAAGAGGGAGATTCTCAAGGATCTACTGAATTTGTGTATCCCCAGTTGCTGCAGGCTGTCCCTCCTGTCTAGCCAGCAACTCAGCTTTTCAGGACACACTGGACAGCAACAGCCCCCCATGGCAGCCCCTTTCAGCTGTCAGCAGCACATAGTCATAGTTCAGAGTGAATCTTTCCGACTGTCTATAGCTGTGAACTGTTGTGTGTTGTACAATATAGCCTCTTTAATTTATGCATTTAATATATAAAGTCCATCTATGCTAGTAGAAATGTGTATCGTTGAACAAAGGAAAATGCTGACCACATACCATACAATACAACTGTGTTCTCTAGCATCTTTCACGCAAATTGTATCTCAAAACATGTTTCAGAGTTAAGTAATACAGTGATGGGGTTAATTTTTCTGTTCCTCTGCTAATTATATTTAAAGGGTTTAAGAAAGGCTATGGTTTCCACTGAGATTTGAAATGAAATAGAGTAGTATGAGACAAGTGAAGGGAGTGGAAAGAAGAGAGGAGGCAGGAGTCATGGGTTAGGCTGGAGCAAGGCCATAAAGGGTTTTAAAACAAGGAGAGCAGTTTTTAGTTAGACCCTGAAATCAGCATGGAGTTGTTTCAGAGTTGGGTTGATATTGTCACATTTTTTGTATTCACAAAACTTCAGGAGTTAGGGAAGCTGGGTCTTTGGGAGGCCAGGAGTTGCAGTAGTTAGAGCAGATGAAGGTATGTTTGAAAAATGCGGCCAAGGGGGAGTCACAGTAGTAGCAACACACACAACGTTGTGGAGCTGGTGGTCAGCATTTTTGCAAACTGGTTAATGCCAAGGTTGCAGATAATGGAGGCAAAAAAGAGTGAAAGGACTGAGTCTCAGGGAAGTATCTTCAAAAGGCAACAGCACATTCCTTTAAACTGTTCATTTTCTTCTCCCTTTCTTTTCAGAAACCATTCCTCATACTAATGGTGGGAATGCCAATAGCCACTACTTCTCCAACCCTAGTTATCACACCCTGACACAGTGCACAACCCCACCTCATGTCAACAACATGGACAGGATGACCCTTGCTAAGGTAAAACAAGAAAACAGTGGTGGCCATTATGCAGATCAACAAGCAGTATTAGCTCAATGTTTTCTTTTACATGGTACATCTCTCAACAAGTCATTTTCATAAAAGATTTGATTTCTTAAACTACCTTATTGGACTTAGTTTTGTTTTCCCCAACTATCATCTTGTGCAAACATTAGTGATCTATAATCAGCTGCAGTCTACATTATCTTTTGTTTGTTTGTTTGAAATAGTCAAAAAACAATCAGCTGTTTGTGAATCTTAAGAATGTGGATCATGGAAAACGGGGTGCAGTCCTGGACTATACGGGAACACTGCCTGCAGACTGGAAACATGGAGGCTACCTCAATGAGCTTGGTAAAGAAATAAAGAGAAAGGGTGCTGTGTGTTACCCTGTGTGGGTCTAAAGGATGGCAGAGCAGACATTTCCTGTGTGAGGTCTAGGCACAATCTGGTTCTTCTGTGAAGCTAGCTAACATTGCCAATGGTGCTAGCCTTGCCAAATTGAGCGTAGAGAGGTCAAGGCCATGGCCCTCCTTCTAGGCTGACCAGTGGAGTAGTACCCTCAGAGAGAGGAATATAATTAAAGACAATCTAGTTGATTTTATGGAAAATAGGTCTGGTTGATAAAGGAAATTGTGTAAACATAATATACTTAGACTTTTATTTGACTTAGGCCTGGTCTACACTGGGTGACATTTAATGGCCTATGATATACAGAAGATCAGACTAAACGATTAATGAAAGAACAGGAGTACTTGTGGCACCTTAGAGACTAACAAATTTATTAGAGCATAAGCTTTCGTGGTAAATTTGTTAGTCTCTAAGGTGCCACAAGTACTCCTGTTCTTCTTTTTGCGGATACAGACTAACATGGCTGCTACTCCTAAACGATTAATGATTCCTTCTGGCCCTAAACTCTATGAATCTAGACATTGTTAGTCAGTATATAGGTGTACAGTCACACTGCTTCTGCAGTGAATCTGTGCTCTCATTGTAGGAGTATTTCTCCTGTGAGGCACAAATTAGCCATGAAACAATTCTGTAGAGATTTTGAATGGTTGCCCAGAGAATTGCAATTAGATTTACAAAATGTTCTGTGTTTTTGTTACTCTCCTTTTTCATAGGTGCTTTTGGGCTTGATAGAGGATATATGGGAAAATCCCTGAAAGGTGAGTTTTTATTTTCTGACACATTTAAATAAAAATACACAGATACTTAATGTCCCATTTAAAATTATTCTTGGTTTCTGTGGAAAGAGAATATATGAAGTGCAGTGACTCTGTAAGCTGATGGGTTATCTCACTAGCCCAGGAAGAAACCAGTGCAATACCCAAAGCTTTCAGACCTTTGCCTCCTGGCACAATTTATTGGTTAAACAGAAAACTCATGAGTAACACCAAAATAAAGCAACTCCCCTGGCTAACGTGGGCTGCAGTCCTCAGAGACTTTTTCTTTGCCTCTCTTCCTTTCTGGAAGGATGATACATCATTCCCTTAAATCCCCTGCTGGATCCTGTGAAAGGCAGGTAGCCCATTACCCTTACCTAGCTGTTTCCCCCCTATCACACTCCAGTTACCCTTGCGAGGATAATATAGCTTTGCATGAGGTTGTGCCTTTCTGGCACAACTGAGCTCACATGAGTGAACTGAAGACTTCTGTCAGAGCTGTGTTCTAGTTTGGCAGTAATAAGACAAAGAATATAACTCCTTTATATGTCAGTAAGCTGTTAAAAGTTGAAGAAGACAGCAACATGTTAATACTGCAGTGAAAGTTAAATGTGATAATGCTACAGTGTTTCAGATTACAGAGCATCTGTTCTGACCTATGGTTGCCACTATGTCCACTAGTGAGCCTGCAGTGCTTGGGCACATTACGTGGATACCACATACCCTTCGGAAATACTTATTCCACCACTTGAAGATTAAGTTGCAGCAATGGCCAGGTCCTTTTTATTATTTAACCTACAGCCAAGAAGCTGTAACTGGTCTTTTCAGATGTCCACCTTTGCAACTCTGGTGCATGTCTTTGCCACCCACATCAAGATTATGCAACTGTAATGTTCTCTACTTAGGGCTGTATTTTTAGATCCATCTGGATACTAAAGATGGCGCAGAATGTGATGGCCCACTTGGTAAATTTAACCTGTGTTCCATGCTCTGCCCCGGCTGGCTGTGAGTTCTGGTTTTGACCTTTAAAGCTGTAAATGGCTTAATACTTGAAAGACCATCTCTCTCCCCATGCTATACCACCACAGCTGAGATTAGCAGAGGTAGAGTCCTATTGGTATAAATGAGAGAGGTAGCTGGCAGGGTATAGTCTGTCAGGGCACTACAGCTATGGAATTTGCTCCCCTCCTTGGTCTGAAATAGCCCGATCCTAATCACCTTCAAGTCTCACTGGAAGGCTCATTTTTTCCCAGGCATCTGAAAATGGGGGGAGTTAAGTATATAGACAAGAGCAGCTATTTTGTAGAGCATTTGTATAATACAATATAATTTAATTGAAGGAATCAATTATAATGTTTCAGTATGTGAGACTGTCTGGCAGTGAAGGATTCTCTGGATGTTCTTGAAAGATTTTGGGGTGCTTCATTTGAGACTCCTTAAAAGGGCCTGGTTGTTGAAAAGTTCTGACCATCCACTCTCTGAAAGTCAGATACCTATAAGGCATCTCAAGTTGCGTACCCAAAATCAGGGTATATCTACACTATGGAGCCCATACCGGTACAGCTAGGTGCCATAGTTATGCCAGAATAATCCCATAGTATAAATGCAGCCTACACCAATGGAGGAGGTTTTTCCATCAGTGTTGGAATACACCCAAATGGCAGTACCTAGGTCAACATTCTTCCATTGACATAGCTGCATCTACACTGGGGGTTAGGTTGGCATAGCTATGGTGCTCAGGGATGTGGTTTTGTCAACTTAACTTTTAAGTGTAGACCAAGCCTCAGTAGTCAGATCTGAAAGTCTTGGCTGCAAATCTGCAAAGACAGAAGAAACTCTCACAATGTCTTCCCAGCTCAAGAAAACACTTTCCATCCCAAATCTCCTTTATCACTCCCTTAGCCACACCCCAAACTGACTAATCAACTGACCCCTGCTCATTCTTTCCTCCTCCATCCCTACTATTAGGGAAATTGAGGAAAAACAGTTGAAAATTTTAGCATGTCTTGATGGTTACCAATGAAGGCACTGGCAGAACAAAATGGCCCCTCACTAAAAGCACGCTGCCTTCAGTTCTCTCCCAATTATTACAGGAATCGTCTGTTAGCTCAATCCCTTCAGTAATTGTAATGTTATTTATGTGTCATGAGTTCAGCACCTGCAAAGACAAATTTGTTCTAAAATTATCAGTTACAGCCTGATCCTGCAAATTACCTTTAATTAGTGCCAGACCCAACTTTAATGAGAGTTGAACTTTGCAGCAGGAATGCCCCTGGCAAAATCAGGCCCATAAAAAGCAGGGCAGTTGTGGTAACTCTAATAATCACCGTGTAAAACAAATCTGGGGAAGTATTATGACAAGTTTCTATATATTTATTGATTTATGAGAAATTCTGCAGAACTCAAAGTAGCTGACCTATTTGGTGGCAAACATTTTCTGGAACAGACGTTTATTTTGCTTTACTTACTCACAATATTTATGCTTACACATTACGCAGTACATTCAAAAGATTACAGTGCTATTGTTTCTATTGTCAGATTTAATGAAGAACTCAGAATACAATTTAAGCAACTGCTCATTAAGTAGCTCTGAAAATCCATATGCTACTATTAAAGATCCACCAGCACTTTTGCCAAAAAACTCAGAATGTGGATATGTTGAAATGAAGTCACCGGCACGCAGGGACTCCCCATATGCAGAGATCAGCAACTCTGCTTCAGCCAACAAGAATGTCTATGAAGTTGGTAAGTACAAACTGCATTGTTAGGCTGTGTGTGATGAGGATACAGCGCGCAAGACTCTTCCTTTGAATCAAGCTGTGGTGGGTCAGATGAGCCCCACCAACCAGACAAGGGTTAAGGAACTTCTGTGGTCACAAGCAACCGCAGCTCGCCACATGTGCTTGTCAGGCCTGGAGGTGGGCCCTTAAAAGGGAGGAACTCCGAGCAGTAGGGGTGGCACTCAGAACAAGCAGAGATAAGGCTCAGTGTTCCCAGACTGGGGCCCCTGTGCCAATAACTGACTGATCGCTTGCAAACACCTGCCCAACCCTTTGAGAAAGAAGATGAAAGGGGGTGGACTCGCTGAAGGGCACAGTCAGAGGGCTGTACCCAGTAAACTCAGAACCAGACCACAGGGTTGTGACTGCCCAGAGAATAACATAAGAAGTAACCAAGGTGGCCGCTCTCACCCCAAAAAGGTGACCTGAAGACATTAACTCTTCAACACAGGCTCAACCAAAAAAAAAAAAAAAAAATCACTAAAAAAAATATTGATACACTTTCAGGTTCTATCCATGAACATATAGCTGTAAGAAGAATCCCATTCTTTTCAAACTTGTGAAGCAATTCACAAAGAAGATGGTTTCAAATACCTTAGTTTCAGTTGTGTAAATAAAAGTCACCCACCTAAATATCTCTGCCAAAGAGCCAATATTTTTGCCCTCCTTAAAGAGAGACATATGTAGCCTCTCACTGCCATATAACTTAGTCCTGTACCAGGTTGTCCAGTCCTGAATATGGTTAGCCCTGGTGGACAACAGGGGCAGAAGAGCTCTGTGGCTTCTGTGCTCAGACAATGTGCATCCTGTCCCCCGACCCCTGCTCTCCTATTAGTAACTCTGCAGATCCTGGTTCCTTTCCCATGGCAGGTCCTGATGAGTTATTACAGTCCTAAGAAAACTGTGACATACTGGTAGAATATTTAAATAATTTACCTAAGGTCACAGACTAGATCACCTGACTGTAGGTCCAATGCCTTAACCACAAGACCATCCTTCCTTTCTCAATTCATACAGAATAGGCAACAAGATCATTAGCCCCTTACTAGCTGGAGTGAAATACTTTAAGATTTTAGATGTTTTGTTTTCTTCCTAATATATAAGGTCACAGCTTTTAAAAAGTCAGAAGCATTACTGTGAATAAAATAGAAGCAAAATAGCAGATCTCTGTATGGTTAGTTGTACATTACTTAATTATTCTAAAGTGCATTAGCAACATGGGTTAAAAAAATAGTCCTGATCCTTTAAGGGGATCTGTACTGTACATTTTGGATTTCTCTTAGTAGGTTGAAAGATGTCCACACTGACAGTTACCTCTGATGGAAGATGCTCTAAAAAGTTGTTTAAAGTAGGATCAGAATTTAAAGAACATGTAACTGCTGTGTACATTGAAGGACCTAACTCTCCCTTTCTGTACCTATGTGGAGATTTCCTAGAATTCCATGAGGGTGTCCATTGTCTTGCTAAGGACTGTCTATTCCATGGTGACTCTCTCTGGGGCATCCCGGAGAAGAGTGGGATCTGTGGGATGAAGAAGAGTGGGACATGACTATTGTGTCTATGTGAGAGAGAGAACCAAGCAGCTCCATAGTAGTCCACAACCTGTCAGGATTAGTATGCAAATTTCCATTGGATGCTTTGCACAATATCCTTTTACTACTGATGCTTTGCTCAGAAGTCCAAAGTTTGGCCCAATGTTTGTTTAAGCAGGAGTCTGGATTCCTGCAGCTTGCCCAAAGAGAAAAGAGGACATGCAATTCTGCTTGATTGTATTATCATCTTACAAACTCATGAATGCGCACACAATTGAGTTTGTTGCATAACTGAGAAGTTTTAATGCCAGGCCAGCAAATTTTTAAGCGACATGCTCTTTACTTGAGAATTTAAAGCTGAGTCAACAAGTTTCTTTTAAGCAATGGTAACTATTTAGCAAGACTTGTTCATTTTTATGAAGATTTTTTTTCCCATTTGCTATTATCAGTGCCCAAATATGTGTGTTCTCTTTTATCACAGAACCTACCGTGAGTGTTGTCCAGGGTGCAGTCAGTAACAGTGGACCTTTCAGCCAAGATCCTTATGATCTTCCAAAAAACAGTCATATTCCATGCCATTATGACTTGCTACCAGTACGAGATAGTCCAACATCCTCTGAGAAAGAGGTCAGCAGTGAATGACACCTCAAGCTCATTGTACGGCACAGTGGAACTCTTAAGGAGAATGGTGGCTTGGTTATGCTCCTTCCTGTACTTTGCCACCATATTTGGCTCCTAATCCATTCTGTAGACAATTGCTGTACGTTAAACAGGAATCTCAAGCTGAGGTCTGTATACACACATACGGCATGTGGATAGATGCCAAACTGAAGAGACCCTGGTCAGATTTTCCATTACAGTTATTTTTACAAAGACACCAATTCCACACATTTACACTGTAGTATACTTGTTTAAACATATTAGTTTGCAGAACAGTTCTGATAACAGTTCCATTTCTGCTACTTTGAAATTGGATTTCATGTTTGTTTTTCACTTGCTCATGTTTCATAGTAGAGATACCCCTAAGGACTGTACAACCTACCAAATATCCACTTCTTACAGGTAGTCTGATTCATTTGTTATCTAGAAGCAAAACTGATATTGCGAGATTTCTTTCACATCACGTCATATTGTGGTGGATTATATTGCTTTTAGTCAAAATGTGTAAAAAGACTTGATCTGATTGGATGTAACCAAATGCAATGCGGAAGTGATTTGAAAAACTCAACACAAGTTTTTCATGTCTACTACTGGTTATGGAAATACATTGCCTGTGTAATTTTGAAGGTGATGAAAGCATTGCATGCATTAATATTATTGCAACACCCGAAGATCAATGGATACCCCATACTAGTAGGCTTTGGCACCCATCCTTGCCAAATCATTTGGTGCATTACTGCTCCATATATTACAGTTCTGACCATCATTCCTGTCATACTCGAGTAATAATCCATAACATATCAGTAATTATTGCATAAATATGTAAATGAAATCAGTTTATTTTTGTCAGAATGGACTGAATGAGTGTGTAAGGAATGGACAAAAATGATGAATGCTGTAAATTTGAAGTGCAAGAAAAGGTTTAAATTTTATAAACAAGTAGTAATATGGACTGTAATATAGAATAAGAATAGTAGTGTTTTGATTAATTTTTTCCATAGAAATGACTGAACAATCTCTGTGCATACTTGCTAAAAAGGCACCTTTTTTTTTATAGTTGATGTAGGGAAAATATGCTTAAGCTGGTCTTTTGCATTGCTAATAACTTGACACATATACCCCATTTTTCATTAACTTGTATCTCCATTTTTAAATTTTGTATCTATGTTTCTAGTGCTCTAGCTTATAACTGCAAAATATTTTATTGTACATCCACTGTTTATTGCATTTTTGACAGCTGGCCTTTATTTTGTCTGGTTAAGAAAAATTTCTCTTTGGGAGGGACGGGGCGGGAGTATAAAAGTGAAAATATATAATATTAATGTCCACCGGAGATCGGCTAAACGGGTTAGGTAGTAGTGCAAACTGGTGGATTGACTCAGCAGGAAAAAAATACAATTACAAGGTGTTTTGCTTGAGGGATAATGTTTATAACAAGAAAGCATAATAAGTTGTCCTACGCAGAAAAGAAAAAACAAGACCCCTAGCTTGGGGGTCAGCTCACTCCTGACCCTGCATGTAGAGGCCAGCTTTCCCAAAGGCATTCTCTCCTCTGTCTCCCAAGTAGCCAACTTATAGTCAGGGCCCCATGTCTTCTGCAGTTCAGTGGAAGTAGAATTGTTCATGGAATCCACCCTTTGAAACAGAATTGTGCTCCGGAGTCCAAGCTTTTATTTATTTGTAATTGTTAAAACTGATGCAAAGACATCTCCCTGAATCTTCAAACAGTCTGAAACAATAGCTAGGGTGTCTGGACTGCTTGTTTCATCTCATTGGGATGTTAGATTCAAAACCTAAAGATGAGACGTTATATATCAATATTGTTGAAGATACCGTTGCTGATCATGTTAGTGAAGCATCCTGCTGATGGCCCATAATCTCAAACAGCCTTTTTCACCTTCCCAAACTAGTGACTCTGCACCCAGTCACAAGTAGGTTTACCTTTAAACACATGCGAACTGTATGATGTGATATGAAGGCCAGCGGTTGGTCAAGCATTTTGGTACTCGTATGCTCTCTGCCTCAGTACACTGAGGTGCCACTATGGCTCTGTATCTGAAAGTTTGGATTATGTTAGAATCAAAGACAAAGAAGTGTTGACATTGTGATGGTATTGGCTCCTAAGAGAATCACATCCCGTTGCCTTTGGCTGGAGGAACAATAGCTACAATACAGAGCCTCAATGAGAAAAACATTTCTGGATACAAAACCTCCTTGGGCTGAAGTGGAAATACTGTCTGATGTTTGCTGCGATTAAAGTGGTGACAGATCAGAGCTGTACACACGAAGTCCTCACCATAGCTGGGCTCAGGCCTCTGAAGCACATGTGGATCCATGGGGTGCCCAGTTACACCCCATGTTTGTGTCATACATAAATATTGGCTGATTTGCGGGCAAACTGGAACTTCCTGGGCAATTGCACATCCTTGAAAAAGTTGTATGACCAGCTCAGGACATCACAGAAATTAAGCAGCACTTTACACACCACTTAAGGTAAACGACTGATTGGGTGTGTGTGTGCCAGGTACATGTAGTGATATTGATGTGTTTGTACTGTGTGATCCAAACTTAAAAATAAAATCTCCTTTCTGAAGCTGTGAATAGAAAATGCAATACACTACAACTGTGAGTTCACAAAAGTCGTCTCCTCTTACTTTCATGTATAATTTGAATTTGATGGCCAATAGAACAATTATTCATTGTAACATTAAAAACAAAATCCCTGTCCTTCATACTATACAATGGTGAAAGCAGAGCAAATTATTTTTAACTTGTGTAGGAATTCCAAAAGTGGTGCACATCTTCAAATTATGTATTCAAGCGAATACTCATGACAATAAATCCTGCTCAGACACTTCAGGCTATTGTGTATGCTCTAAATATACTCATACATACAGGTCCAAATTCAGCTCTGCTGTATGTGGTGACATTTCTGCTGTGGACAAGGGAAGTTGCACCTTATATTTGACTCCTATAAATATACATACGCCACATAAAAGACTTGTGAATATCCATGTCTGTGTAAGTAGGTGTACATGCTCACACACACAGTTGCCTGAACAATTAATATGTTCTATTTAAACAATCTCTGCATGTCATTAACTTGAGTGAATAAAGTACACTGGATAATGTAGAAATTTATCTATAATCTTTGATTTAAAAACCCCAATCAATGTTTACTGTATTAATAAAGACTAAATACCTACTTGGTGCAACAAGGGGAAGCAGAAATTTTCCCAGAGCACTTGCTTTAGCAATCATGCCATCCAGAACAGGTTTTCTCATGTGCCTCAAGAAGACATGCTTTGGAATACACTTTGCTGCTCTGTTAAGCACAACCAGAGCTCACATCTCACAGCTGCCAAAGAGCCCTGGCTGCTGATCACAGCATGTTCATTAACTCAGAGGGAGAATTTAGACCCTTCCCAACCTCCATACCAGGCCACCTTAGGGACATGATGTATATGCTGGTGCATTTATCTTTCCAGATTTCTTCTTGAGAACTATGGGGAGAGATCCTGCCTTGCCACTTGCACAAATGGAAAAAGGCGTCTGTGTCTTTATATGTTCAGAACCCCATAAAGAGGAAAGCAATATGAAACCCTACAATAAATGTCCGTACTAACTTGTATGCCAATGCAATAAGTGCAGAATTTAGCCCAAAGTTAATATCTTATTTTAAAATGTGGTATTTGGTATAATCCCTGAAATTTTAAATGATTTAGACAAACTATCTCTTGGCCATTTAGAAAAACAAAAAGACTTTTTTGTATCAGAGACTTTTACTCCCAACATACTGCTGCACTTAAACTTTGCCCTCATCTTCATTTACACAGAGAACACCCATTAATTTTAATTGGAGCTGCACATACAGATTGAGGGGTGAACAGATTTCATTGTGCCTATCCTTTTTATCACAATCTGCAAAATCAAATTAATGAAATAAAGTTTAAAAAAAGTATAAATATTGGTGAGCACATTATTAAAAATGTATTTGATTTTCAAAATACTATGACTAAAACTGGACTGTTGAGTAGGGTTATGTTTCCAAGTAATGACCCTTACACTGAGCCACGTCAATAGGACAATGCATCTTTAAGATCCCTACTGAAGAATACAGAGCTAATGTTGACAAAAATGCTTTATATTAAAGACTGTATATAGCAGTTTAAATGACTTAAAACTGATGGGTGCTTGTTTAACTATTGTACAGAAAACCTTGCCCTTTTTGGTACAATTAACACTAGTGCCATAGCACTGGGCCTAACTATTATATTTTCAGTGTTTTATCCCAGCCACTCTCCACTTTGATATGATTGAATTATAATATATATTTTTAAAGAAAACCTACAAACGGTGTCTAGCTTGTATCTCGATTGTAACAAAAAAACTGTTGCAATGTTGAAATGTTTTCTATTTTCCAAAGATGACTGATGCTCATCATATTACCCTTCACTACCATTTATGTCACCGAACATGCTTGTAGGTTAATGTAATAAACTTTCTAATAAAAGACTTGAAATGTTGTGTTTGATTTTTCCGTCCTGTTTTTCCTCTTCTCTAGGGGCACTGTGAAGTACCACAATGGATATACATAGTAGTCTGTGTGTGGAAGGCTTTATGTGAACATGGTCAGTTCAATAACAGTCATAGGGTGAAATCCAGGCCCCATTGAAGTCAACGGGAGTTTTGTCATTGACTTCAGTGGGGCCAGGATTTCAACCACAGAGTATTACATGAAAGCTCAGTTATTTCTACTGCATTTGGGTCAGTTCCTTGCCCCCACTAAGGCTGCTTTGCACTGCTTCAATAGCACTAAGCGGTGATAAAGTTGGCTTAATTGTCTCCCTGGGTATTCCACTTGTCTAGGGAAATCTCCAGGTGGAATAGAGCCAACTCTATACCACCCCTCTTTTGAGCCTCTAGTGGCATGGCTGGAGATAAGGGCCATAGCTGGAGTCCTGCTGTACTCTGTTGATGCCTAGCTGTCACAGTGGTGCCTTTGGAGCTGTTGCGGCCAGTCTAATTTTGAGCAGCATTGAGACCATCAAGGAAAGAATAATGTCAAGGCATTTTCTTGACCTCCACACATCTGTTTGGTAGGATAACAACATCCTATTATCAACCATGTAAAATACCAGTGAGAAGCCTAAAACTACAGGCACGTAGAAAGGAAGAGATCAGCCAGCAGCACCCGCATTCTCATTTCTGTTCCATATCCTGGCATGAAGCCTCCAAGCTGGCTCAAGAACACTGGTTGTGGACAAATGTTCTTGGAGATGGCTTTTTACTGTCTCCTCAGTTAGATTGCTCAGGAACGTGAGATCTGGCATTGAGTGTTAATTGGAAAGTTCTGTTTCATCTCGCAAAGTTTCCTTCAGGATTGGTTGGGCTACAGTGTGTTTTAAGGAGGGATATAGTAGCTAGTTAGTCTCACATCCAACCTGGCAATCTGGCCCTAGTTGTGTGACTCATTATGAGGCTGACACCAAAGGTTACTTTTAAGAGTTCAATTATAGAGAGAAAGAAAATAAGTTTTTTGGTGTTTGCATCTGAATCCCTGGAATTAACTGAGATTCTTAAAGAAGAAAGTTGAGTGAACTATCTTAAACAGGTTAAACAAATGATTCCAAATATAGAGCCAAATCCTGAAGTTCTCTTCCTCATGTATAATTTTTTTTAAATTGTAATCCATAGTCTGAGATTCAAAGAACAGAAGAAAAGAAAATGCCTCGAACATAAAAACTTATACTTCCCCAAAATGTCATGATCCTTGTAATATTTGAGTGAGTTAAATTGCCTCATTAGCATCTTTAATTTGTGTGATCAGCATTTATGCTGCAGATCAGCCAAAGCATATCTGACCTCAGCAGCATTTCAAGGATAATTTTTTAAACAGATCAACTGCACTTTAACAACTGCCCTATTAAGTACAGCCTCTGGCTCTTTTCTTCCCATCTACAATAATTATCAGAGACTTCAAGAAAAATTCTACTTTCCATTCATGTTACAGTTCTGTATACCTCTAGAGCTAACATGATTATGAGAATGGTGTGCAGGATCTTGCTCAACATACATGTCTTTTTGATATGGAAAAAGTGAAAGATTTTCTTTGAAGACTCTAGTGCAATGAAGCAGCTGATCATGTTTATAACTATTCTAGAAGTAATTCTATTTTGTGGTTACAGAGAGATTGGTTGATTATACTCATCATGACATAATGCATGAGGCTAAAATAGGGAAAGAACAAGTAAAAAATTACTTAGACAAGTTAGATATCTTCCAGTCACCGGGGCCTGATGAAATATATCCTAGAATACTCAAGGAGCTGACTGAGGAGACATCTGAGCCATTAGCAATTATCTTCGCAAAGTCATGGAAGACAGGTGAGATGCCAAAGGACTGGAAAAGGGCAAATATAGTGCCAATCTATAAAAGTGAAAATAAGGACAACCTGGCGAATTACAGACCAGTCATCTTAACTTCTGTACCAGGAAAGATAATGGAGCAAATAATTAAGCAATCAATTTGCAGATACCTAGAAGATAATGAGGTGATAAATAACAGTCAGTATGGATTTGTCAAGAACAAATTATGTCAAACCAACCTAATAGCTTTCTTTGACAGGGTAACAAGCCTTGTGGATAGGGGTGAAGCTGTAGATGTGGTATAGCTTAACTTTAGTAAGGGTTTTGATACTGTCTTGCATGACCTCATAAACAAACTAGGGCAACACAACCTAGCTGGAGCTACTATAAGGTGGGTGCATAACTGGTTGGATAACTACTCTCGTTCCCAGAGAGTAGTTATCAGTGGTTCACAGTCAAGATGGAAGGGCATATCAAGTGGGGTCCTGCAGGGATCAGTTCTGGGTCTGGTTCTGTTCAATATCTTCATCAATTATTTAGATAATGGCATAGAGAGTACACTTATTAAGTCTGCGGATGATATCAAGCTGGGAGGGGTTGCAAATGCTTTGGAGGATAGGATTAAAATTCAAAATGATCTGGACAAATTGGAGAAATGGTCTGAAGTAAATAGGAGGAAATTCAATAAAGGACAAATGCAAAGTACTCCACTTAGGAAGGAACAATCAGTTGCACACATACAAAATGGGAAATGACTGCCTAGGAAGGAGTACTGCAGAAAGGGATCTGGGGATCATAGTGGATCATAAGCGAAATATGAGTCAGTAGTGTAACACTGTTGCAAAAAATCAAACATCATTCTGGGATGTAGTAGCAGGAGTCTTGTAAACAAGACACAAGAAGTAATTCTTCCGCTCTACTCTGCGCTGATTAGGCCTCAGCTGGAGTATTGTGTCCAGTTCCGGGCACCACATTTCAGGAAAGATGTGGACAAATTAGAGAAAGTCCAGAGAAGAGCAACAAAAATTATAAAAGGTCTAGAAAACATGACTTATGAGGGAAGATTGACAAAAAATTGATTTGTTTAGTCTGGAGAAGAGAAGACAGAGAGGGAAAATGATAACAGTTTTCAAGTACATAAAAGGTTGTTACAAGGAGAAGGGAGAAAAATTGTTTTCCTTAACCTCTGACGATAGGACAAGAAGCAATGGGCTTGAATTGCAGCAAGGACGATTTAGGTTGCCCATTAGGAAAAACTTCCTGCCAGGGTAGTTAAGCACTGGAATAAATTGCCTAGGGATGCTGCAGAATCGTTGGAAATTTTTAAGAGCAGGTTGGACAAACACCTATCAGGGATGGTCTAGATAATACTTAGTCTTGCCTTGAGTGCAGGGGAATGGACTAGAAAATTGTTCGAGGGTCCTTCCAGGCATACAATTCTATGATTCTATGTGAAGATCAAAAATGTTCCTTCTCTCAGAGGCACTGACACAAGTATCAAAAACCATCAGCCTTAATGGATGGCATTGATGAAGCTTTACCACCTTTTTTTGAATAATACTAACAATTCATGTGCACTACATACGGTTGAAGGCTGCCTCTTTCATAGGATTATTTAAAATGGAAGCAACATTTAGCTTAGTCATCACTGCCTGGATTGTGCCTGGATTGTGGCAAGATTTATGTAATTATTCCTTTCCATTTTTTCAAGTGTAAGACAACAGTTGAGCTTAGAATCCCGTGAATATTGGCTCTCCAGGGCTAACCAGATTTTTATCACAGAAGGAAGTTGCTATTCCTTTAAATACACATAGGGAGCAGAATTATTGCATAAAAAGTTACCAGTTTTACTTATCAGAGGGGTAGCTGTGTTAGTCTGGATCTGTAAAAAGCGACAAAGAGTCCTGTGGCACCTTATAGACTAACAGAAGTATTGGAGCATAAGCTTTTGTGGGTGAATAACCACTTCATCAGACACATGACGCAGTTTTACTTAGTTACTGCTCTGACTGTAACCATGTTAAGTATGTCAAAGTACGTGCACAGATAATATCTGTAGCTGCTTTGTAAATATACATGTTTACAGACTAGCAGAACAAATGTCTGAACTCATTGACACAGGATATTATTTAGATTAACAAGTTAGTAATTTTAAAAATGGGTTAGACATTTATAAGAATAAAAATACCACTTGTGCAGTTATATTAATAGCTAGCATATACAATATAAAGCCATGCTTCAGTGTGCAAGCTGATCACCCCCTGGGGTCAGGAAGAAATTCTCGCCAGGTCATAAAGGAGAGTGCATTAAGGATGTATTACATCTTCTTAAGTACTCATTGTTGGCCACTCTCACAGACCAGATACCAGGGTAAATGGATGATTGTTGTGTCCTTGTATAATTATTCTTGTATTACTCCAAAAAGTCTGTGTCAAAAAAATAAAAGTTCTGCGTGCAATATTTAAATATTCTGCAGGCCTCCCCCAAGACATGGACTTGGCAGTGAGGCTGCACCCAACCCTAACACAGCACCAGGGCCAGGCCGCCCCAGAAGCTTCTGCAGCCCTGCCCCTCCAGATCATCCTAATAGCCCTTCTCTGCACCTGTTCCAGTTTGAATAGCATCTTTCTTAAATATGGGAGATCAGAATTGCACACCGTTTTCCAGATGAGTTCTCACAAGTGCCTTGTGTAATAGTACTAACACTTCCCTGTCTCTATTGAAAATACCTTGCCTGATGTATCCTAGGACTGCATTAGCCTGTTTCACGGCTTCATCATACTGATGGCTCATAGTCATCCTGTGATCAACCAATACACCCAGGTCTTTCTTCTCCTCTGTCACATCCAACTGATAAGTCTCCAGTTTATAGCAAAAATTCTTGTTCTTAGTCCCTAAATACATGACCTTGCACTTTGCACTATTAAATTTGATCCGATTTCTATTACTCCCATTTACAAGTATGTTCTTGTATGATATTCCGGTCCTCCTCTGTATCGGCACAAACTTGCTCTATAAAATTGTCAAGCTCAGTCTTGAAAACAGTTATGATTTTTGCCTCCACTGCTCCCCTTGGAGGCTGTTCCAGAACATCACTCCTCTGATAGTTAGAAACCTTCGTCTAATTTCAAGCCTAAGCTTGTTGATAGCCAATTTATATCCATTTGTTCTTGTGGAAACATTGGCACTTAATGTAAATAACTCCTCTCCCTCCCTTGTATTTATCCAGCTGATGTATTTATAGAGAGCAATCACATCTCCCCTCAGCCTTTGTTTTGTTAGATTAAGCAAGCCAACTCCTTAACTCTCCTCTTGTAAGGTAGGTTCTCCATTCCTCTGATCATCCTAGTAGTCCTTCTTTGCACCTGTTCCAAGTTTGAATGCATCTTTCTTAAACATGGGAAACCAGAATTGCACATAGGTCTCACCAATGCCTCATATAATGGTGATAACACTTCCCTATCTCTACTGGAAATACCTTGCCTGATGCATCCCGGGATTGTATTAGCCTTTTTCACAGCTGCATCACATTGGTGGCCCATGGTCATCCTGTGATCCACCAGTACACCCAAGTTTCTCTCCTGCTCTGATAAGTCCCCAGTTTATAACAGAAATTCTTGTTGTTAGTCACTAAGTGCATGACGTTGCACTTTGCACCATTAAATTTCATCCCATTTCTATTACTCCAGTTTTCAGAGTCTTCTTGTATGATAAGAACGCAGATCTTTCCTAAATAGGGCCAACTTGCACAGCTATCTATTTGGAAAATTTTCTTATCTATTTTTATGAATCAACATCGTGTTAGCAGCCTCCTTGTTTCTTTTAGCTCCACCCCTTTGGCTGTTCATAATGTCCTTTAAAGGTGTGGGGAAATTGCTATCTTGGGGTCAGATTCTCTCCTGTGCCCAGCAGAGGCAAATGGGAGGGGATCATCAGGGAATTGGTTATGACTTCTTGATTCTGTGGGCCAATCTGCATGGGCCCCAGCCAAAGTTGTTGACTATGGACCCCAAAGGTCAAGGGACCATCTACCAGTTGAGAACTAGCAGAGCATAGCTGCGCTCCATCCGTGACATGCTGCCTCCTTCCCCAATACAACCCCTACAACAAGGTAGGGGTTAGGATGGTGTAGCAGTGATGCAAAAGGAGGAGAGGATCCAGTTTGTGTGTAACTGGCCCATAAACTGGCTACATCTAGAGTAACTGATTAAAAGGATTGGAAACCAGAAGCAGAATAAATTCTGGAGTGAAAGGTATTACCAGCTGTGATTGCCTAGAATAGTCATTTCTTTTTTTCTTCAAAGTCACTTTAATACAGAGCTCTCTAAAGCTTTATTTCACTTTCCAGAGGCCTCCTCTGATTCCCCCCCCCCACATTTGTCTCTGATATTGATGATTTTTGACTCTATTGTTTTAGGTGGGAGTTGAGAGCTATAGTTCCTCAGGTGATGAGACTTAGCAATATCACACTTTGCGTGCTTGGAGGAAAAGAGTTTAGAAGATTGCGAACCTTTGTATTTTACTCTGTACGGGTACATTTAAACACTTTTCTTTCCTCCAAGTGATCATCCCAGTAAGCTTTTATAAAATTGCAAAGACAGGACTACTTACAGCTGCAAAGTAACAGCTCCATTTTAAAACAAAGTCTACTTATCCCCACAGCAGTGTGCAAATTTTCCCTCACAGGCACATGCATAATTTAGAGAAATCCTATTCATGTAGGAAAATGGAAAGAAATACCTATATCTATTTCCCTAGCCACAATGTGAGAAAGACAAATTGTTCTAAAATGAAAGGCCATGCATATAAACAAAACACAGATCATTTCTACTGATTAATCGATGACTTGCCATTTGACCACTGATTTCCCTTTGGTAGTGGGGAATAATTACTTAAAATACACAGAATCTGACATATAACTATAACACCACTAAAATTTTTACCAAGTCATTCCTCTGACTTCAGTAGTGTTGCTCTGGATTTACCCAAATGTAACTCAGAGCAGGATTTGGCCAGAGTTCTTAAGCAAATGAATTTACTCAAGTCTCACCCTTATTACATTAAATTAATTAATTAAATAAAAGCTCTATCATAATAAATTTGGCACACCCTCTATCAGGGGATTTGAGAAAGAGTCAGTAGGATAGGCATAGGTTCTAGAGACCAGGAAAGTAAGTGGAGTTATTCTGGATATACCCTGGTGTAACTTGGAACAGAATTTGACACCTTACATGTAAAAGGAATTAGTGTATTTTCCCTAAAATATCTGCCCCCTCACTATTATTTCTGCTAATTAGGTGACACATTGTCTGAAGTTTTCCTTAACCAAATGAGATGAGGAAACAAATCTACTGACCCTCTCTAGAATAATAAAACAAAGCAATTTGAATCCATTTCTCATCAGCCTCTCTGGTCTGCTGAGACCTCATTAATCACCTCACTGTACTGTTTTATGTGTTTTATGCACTTGTGTACTGAGTGATGAATATTTTTTCCTTGCTTTCCCTTTCGACTGTGCCTCTTATGACTAGTTTTAAAGCCACTGTCACCTGACACACTTACAAAAGAGAAGGTTCCTACTTTTAAAAGCTTTCCTTCTTTCCTTTATCACTAACTGATCTACTTTCAAAGATACCTTTGGCTTTTAGCTTGTCAACTACATTTGTTTAATCTCAGTGTGATGGTATATCCACCCCATACAGGACTGGAAGGGGTTAAGGTGGCCAGGTAGGTTAATTCCGCAGGCTGCACCTGGAGGAAGAGCCAGGGAGCAAAGCTTGATTGTAAGCAGGCTCAGCTAGGAAGGAATAGGAGGGGCCTATTAAGCCAGGAAGCTGGCAACAGACAAGGGCAGCAGATGCTCCCTGGGAAGAAGGAGGAGGTTTGGAGCTGGAACTTTCAGAGAAAGGGGGGAGACCTAGGAGTGGAAAGGAGTAGTGAAGCCAGGGAGAGTAAAGGCCAGAATTTCTATGTTGAGGGTCCCTGGACTGGAACCTGGAGTAGAAGGTGGGCCTGCGTTTCCCTACTGACCAGTTGAGAAATGGCACCATCAGGGCAGTACTGGAGAAGACTGCCTAGGACTGCTGAAGAAAGACTTTGGAACCCCAGAAGGGGTAAGCACTCTTTTAATAGTAAAATAGCCCTCTGGATACAGACCATGTAGATAAGAGACAGGAATATTTAGTTAGATCATATTATATCTGAAGGCATGAGCCAACTATCTGGCATGGCTACATAGCACCTAAATACGCACCCTTCCAGGAGAAGCACAAAGAACTACAAATCAATCGTCATTCCAGCTCTTATTTCAAAACATAATCCATGGCCTTCTTCCTCCCAGCTGCAACTGGATATATGTTGGAGGTATTGTATGTGGGTATCATACATTGGCATTGCAATATTTGCTCTGTTGTACATAATGGAGACCGCTTAGACTGATATCTGATGTCTAATATCTATATCTATCTCTATACTGGAATAGAACTTAAATTGCTAGATTCCTGGATTCCCAGGCCAGAAAGGACCATTGTGATAATTTAGTCTGACCTCCTGTAACATGATCCAATGCTGGTTGCAATTCTAGTTACAGGGCTGGATCCTGTACCTACTGAAGTCAATGGCAAGACTTCTGTGGACTTCAGCAGGTGCAGAATCAGGCCCATAGTGAACCTCCAGTTAGTAAACTTGTCCTGTTAAAAAACTGTGGTGTGAAACCAATACAACAAGGTCCAATTTAAAGAAACACATGTGACATTTTCAAAGGGGGAATACAAGCACGTGTGTATATATACTGTGGTGTCATGGCAGCCTGTGAGCTGTGAGCAGCCATTCAGGCAGACGGTCAGTGTAAACAAACTGTCTTGTGGCCTGCCAGCGGATTACCCTGATGGCGGGCCGCAGATTGCCCACCACTGGGTTAGACCATCCCTGACAGGTATTAGTATAAGTATACTTAATCCTGCCTCACTGCAGGGAGATGGACTAGATGACCTTTTGAGGTCCTTTCTAGCCCTATGTTTTCATGATTCAACCACCATGAGACTTCTCTTCCTGCAATTCCCTGTCTCATTCACTACAGACTTTCTATCCTGGCTCACCTCATCAGTGGCCCCAAAAAGTTGTGAGATCTCCTAGTCAACTTCCTCCTGGCACTGGCCAAGATGACCAGCCATCAGTCCAGGAGAAGGAAGTTTGATTGGGGTGGGGTACTCTGAGCTACAGGCCTATTTCTGTTGCCTTGTTCAGTCATACCTCCGAGTCCAAGCACAATTTTTTTGGGCAGCATCCACTGACTTCTAAGAAACCTTTGAGGAGCCGTGGCCACTGTCTGGGGCTCTCAGCTTTGTGCCCCCTTCTGGCTACCTGATCTTCACCCTATGACCATCACTCCCGTCCCTGTTTTTTCACTTGTTCACAGTATTCAGTTGTGGCTTGGGTTCATTGGTCCCTCCATGCCAGCTAAGAGGGAGGGACTTTAGTTATGGGTGGCTTAGGCCCACCATTTTCTCATTACTCACAATAAGTACAGACCTTCCAACTTCTGCATCAAATGAGGCAAAGGTCACAAAGACAACCGTCTCCTTCTCTATATAACCCTGATTCATTCCCAGAGCCTGGTCTGTCCTGTGCATTGAATGAGATGGGATCTTGTGCAAAAATAGTATATGCCGCACAGGCAACATTAATTCTAGTATTTCTTATCTTTTGAATGCTTGACTATGCAACTTTAGAATGCATTTAAGAGGGTGTGGGTTGTTTATGTATTAATCTCTTCGGTTTTTAAATAAGCCAACGGGAGTGGGTGGGAAACAAATTCCATCATGTGGCATCATATTGATACCCACATGGTTCATCAGCAGGGTTGGAACCATTTGAGTCATCATCTCTCTGCCTACCTTCAGGAGAGGGTTCATGGCTGTGAATGCAGAGGAGAAATAGGTGAGGTCCAACAGTGAGGTCTGGTCTACACCACAGACCTATATCGGTATGATTTTTCATACTCCTGAGCGACGCAGTTATACTGACCTAACCCTGTGTAGATAGTGCTATGTCGGTGGGAGAGCTTCTCCCAATGACAGCCAGTGATGAGCTCCCAAAATCCTAAGAACCGGTTCCCTACCGGGTCCTCGGCGGCACTTTGGCAGCGGGGAGGGTCTTCACTCACTCCGGGTGAAGTACCTGCCGCCGAAAACCCAGAGTGAATGAAGACACCCCACCCCCGCTGCCGAAGTGCCGCCAAAAACCCGGTAGGGAACCACGCGGTGAGTACAAGCCCCACATGCCTGTCTTCTCCCCCCCCATCTGACCCCAACCCACATCCTGCCCTCCTCAGAACCTGCAACCCATCAACTCCCCCCCGCTCCTTGTCCCCTGACCACCCCCTCCCAAGACCCCCCACCCTAACTGCCCCCCCAGGACCCTACCCCCTACCCAACTCGCCCCGCTCCCTGTCCCCTGACTGCCCCGACCCCATGCACCACCACCCTGACAGACCTCTGGAACTCCCAGGCCTACCCAACCCCCTCCCTTTCCCCATCCCCTGGCCATCCCCCCCGAGCCTCTGCCCCCTCCAACTGCTCCCCACCCCTTAGCCAACCCCTCCTCCCAGCCCTGGCCCGGCCTCCTTACCATGCTGCTGTGTAAGGATGCTGCGCGGCTGCTGGAGCTCGCAGCCCCACCCCCTGACCATGCCACTCAAAGCGGAAGGAGCTGCAGAGCTGCCCAGAGCGCTGGTGCTGGCAGCGCAGCGCGCTGGGGCTCTGCGGGGGGGGGGGAGGGGGGGACGGAGGGGGAGCGGGGGAGGGGCTGGGGGAGCCTCCCCAGTTGGGAGCTCAGGAGGGCCGGGCAGGACGGTCCCACGGGCCGGATGTGGCCCGCGGACCGGAGTTTGCTCACCCGCCTGCCCCTTTAGGAACCGGTTCTACACCGGCTTCTAAATTTAACAACCAGTTCTTGCGAACCGGTGCAAACCAGCTCCAGCTTACCACTGGACATAGCTATCACCTCTAGGGAAGCTGGATTTACTATGCCAATGGGAGAGCTCTCTCCACTCAGTGTAGAGTGTCTTCATTAAAGCGATACAGCAGTGCAGCTGCACTGATGCAGTGTCTTAAGTGTAGATTTGCCCTCAATTAGACACCTAACTCCCTTTGAAGGGCAGGAGTGAGGCCCCACCCCTATTTTCAGCATTTCCCACAGACTAGTTTAGGAAGCTCCCCACTCAACATGCTAGCTTCTGTGAATCCCATTCTTGGGCACCTAAATTTATCAATGCATTGCATAGGGAGTCTGGGTGCCTCACTTGCAGATTCCACTAGGCAGCAGGGCACCTATATGTTAGGTATTGTGACACTGAGCCTAAATCCCCTTTGTTGAGCTAGGCTTAATATTTTCTTTTAAATGAAAGCTGTGGTCTGTCCATGCACCCTGGCTAGCTAATCATTTCCTCCGTCCCCGCTTTCTTTCAATGTGGTAATGCTCCACACCTTGGAAAGATGTCACTAATTAAATACAATGGGATAGTTTTCAATGTCTCTACTTGGCTTGAAAATGTAGGGAGATTCAGAATGCTGAAAAAACATTCTGACAGTGATGATGTCCCTGAACTACTGAAAGTATCTCTGATTTTAAAAGCTCAAACAGAGATAGGAATGAAGCCTTGAGCTCCCTCTACACAGCAAAAAGATAAATTAGCTACTTTTCCAACATTTTAATGTTAATGTATTTGAATGTGCTTAAAAAGTGTTAAAGTAATGACTCTAAAATATTCTCTTGGGTACTTAATTATGAAGTGTTTAAGGTTCCCATAATCAGAGAAAGATGAAGAGTTAAAGATTCCATGATGTCCACTAGGATTCTCTCTATGCCAATCCAATTAACTCGGGAGGCATTCAAATACAGCAATGATAGGAAACGCTATATAGCCCTAAGGCAGTGGTTGTCAACCAGGGCTATGTATACCCCTGGGGGTACACAGAGATCTTCTAGATATGTCTAGTTTTACAACAGGCTACATAGAAAGCACTACTAAAGTCAGCACAAACTAAAATTGATTCATTTTATATTGCTCTATATGCTAAAATATAAGTACAATATTTATATGCCAATTGATTTATTTTATAATTATATGGTAAAAATGATAAAGTAAGCAATTTTTCAGTAATAGTGTGCTGTGACACTTTTTTATATTTTTATGTCTGATTTTGTAAGCAACTAGTTCTTAAGTGGAGTGAAATTTGGAGGTACGCAAGACAAATTAGACTCCTGAAAGGGGTACAGTAGTCTGGAAAGGTTGATGCCATTTCCCTAAGGGCTTGATTGTGCAGTTATAATTTTCTCTGTAGAAGGGGCAGAGGAACAGAACAGAAAAATAATTCCTTCGACATCTCACTTCCTTCCGAGCTTCCCCCTTGCCTCAGACAGGTTGTAAGCTGCTTGTCCAGCCTAATGTATGCTATGTTGTAGCCATATTGGTCCAATAAAAGATATTACCTCACCCACTATGGCTCTCTAACGTCTTGCCTAACTGCATATTACTACCTGACCCTGTGACAGCTTTAGATGTACTTGCTGGTATATTGTGAGGGGTGTCAGGGAAGAAGATCTGCAACAAGGAAGTTAAAGAACTTACTAGCACTAGACTGAATCAAAGAATAAATGTGCTACTGAGGGGGGAAAAATTAAGTGTTTCCTGAACTACTTAGTTGATAGTAGCTCCAGGGCAGACTTTTTGTTATGCATTTTATAGGGTATTTCTCATTGTATTCACCATACCATTTGATAATTGGAATGACAAGGGTTATGAAGACAGATTTAAATGTGTGGAAACAGTTTTGAAAGGTTGCAGCTAAGGTATTCAAATGTAGAGTTCTATTTCTATATGCTGTTGGGGCCTGGAAGCTTCTTTTCAAGCAGGGCTTTGGAGCAGAGCCCAGAGCTGGAGCGTGGAGCAGTTCCGGAGCAGTAGAGCTGCAGGTTTTTGCCTGGAGCTGGAGCGGAGCCGGAGCACAGCTCCAAAGCCGTTTTCAAGGACACACTTTCTCTGGGTAGATGATTAGCATAGTTAACAAAGCTGTATTTGGAGTGGGTATTACTAGAGCATTTCTCGATGGTTTCCTAAGGGTTAGGCATGCAAGATCTTCACCTACGGGAGGGGGGGAGGAGTCAATTCAGTAGTGCTATGCTGGAGATTGGATGGGTTCCAGCAAGCATGTCTTTGATCTATGGGCAGTTACAAACTTAGTTGAAGTCGATGGATATATTAGCTGCCTTCCATTCAGGCTAATGAGAGAACCGTTAAATGCTCCCTTTTTTAGTGATAGCTAAAACAATGGAAACCACCACCCAAGGACTGGACTGAATGCAAACCCAGGGGCTGGGATTGATTTGGTTGTAGCTGTCTATTGGTGTGTGCGTAAAAAGGGAAACAGACCAGGAGAAAGCTGCCTGAAAGTCGGTGACAGCAAGAGAAGCACTAGTAGTGAGGCCCTGAGAGAGAGTTTTTTAGGGTAGTGCTGGATAGAAAGGCAGGTTTGGAACTGTGAACAAATAAACAGAGTCCTGCTTTTGTTTGTATTGTGTTCAAAGAAACAGAACCGTTGTGTACATTCTTTGTAAATAAACAGGACTGCACCAAAGAAATACCTGACTCTCAGCAATTTCTCCTCCAAACAGAAATAACTTGCAAGGCCCCAGATACTGGCTAACTACTTGGGTTTAACAGAAGCAACACTATATGGCTGACAGATTCTTTCATTCAAAGTCACTTATTTTCAGGTGCTTATAACCTTCTGAAAAAATATTTTGGGGGTCAACATCTTCAAGCTTATTCCCAACCTAAAAGTGAATTTCTTTGGAATGTTGATCAAATTTAATTTGGTGATTTGAGTTACGAGTTTGCTTTTATGTGTACGAAGATAACAGATTAGGAAGGAGTCTAGTCTGTGAAAGGAGCTTATTGAAACATCTCTGAAGATGAGATATTACCTGTAATCAGTTTCTTAATGTATTAGGCTTAGACTTGCATGTTTTTGCTTTATTTTGCTGGGTGACTTACTTTGTTCTGTCATTACCTGAAACCACTTAAATCCTACTTTTTATACTTAATAACATTACTTTTGTTTATTAATAAACCCAGAGTAAGTGATTAATACCTGGGGGAGCAAACAGCTGTGCGTCTCTCTCTATCAGTGATATAGAGGGAGAACAATTTACAAATTTACCCTGCATAAGCTTTATACAGAGTAAAACAGATTTATTTGGGGTTCAGGCTCTCAGAAAGGCTGAACACTGGGAAAGTGCCTGTTAACTAAGAAGCCCCTGGGCTGAGTGAATCTCAGTTTCAGTGAACTGCAGAGAAGCGGGGCCCAACCTCTGGGTCTGTGCCTAACTCAGCAAGACAGGAGTGGAGGGGCAACCTGTTCTGGCAGGAGGGTTGTTATCAGGAGTATCCCAGCTCATCGAGTGACAGTCTCGAGGGGAGTCTCTGTGACCGAATCTGTTAGTGGTGTAGTTGGCAGGATTCGAACCTGTGCGGGGAGAGCACCCTTAATGGCCTCCACACAGGCCTGGTTCACACTAACCCCCCACTTCGGACTAAGGTACGCAAATTCAGCTACGTTAATAATGTAGCTGAATTCGAAGTACCTTAGTCCGAACTTACCGCGGGTCCAGATGCGGCAGGCAGGCTCCCCCGTCGATGCCGCGTACTCCTCTCGCCGAGCTGGAGTACCTGCGTCGACAGCAAGCACTTCCGGGATTGATTTATCGCGTCTAGACAAGACGCGATAAATCGATCCCAGAAGATCAATCGCTTACATCCGGACCAGGAAGTAAGTATAGACGTACCCTTAATATGTTTACATCAGTGATACAAGTTTATATCTTATTCTCCTAACTCCAGATATAGAAATAATACATGCAAACAAATAGGATGAACACACTTAGTAGATTACAAGCTTTCTAATGACACCATACAAGGGGTATTTAGCGTAAAGTATATTCCAGTGATGTCATATTCATAAGCATATTTCCATAAAGCATATAGAGTGCAATGTCACAACATAACTAATTTTTTCCTTCAAAAATATCAAGCATCTTTATAGAATTTGAATGTAATTTTAGGGCTGAAAATGTACATACATATCAGATACATGAAATTACACTACTATAACACAATCAAATTGCACATCTCTTTTAGGGCATAAAAGTTCTTAGCATATTCAAGAATAAAAAATACATTATACTGAAAAGGACTATGTTTCAACTGATGTAAGAGCCTTAACTCTGAATTTCTTAATGCAATATAAAATTCACAGATAAAAATGCTTTGTGGTGATTAATTTTTTTTTTTTACAATTCCCTACCATAATTGCTTTAGTATACATTTATATTTTTGTCCAAAATATCAGGTTGTTTTGCAAGGCGAGGTGGGTGAGGTAATGTCCCTTATCAGACCAATTTCTGTTGGTGAAAGAGACAAGCTAGTGAACTTACTCTGAGCTCTTCTGCATTATTGTAGACACAGGAATAATCTAATACCAGACGTTCTTTCATATTCACACTGGTTCTGGTTCCAGAAGTTCATGTAGGAGGCCAGTGTGAATTCTTTGCCATTGCTATAGGTAACACAAGAGATGGTTTAGAATCATGGAGTGGTTTATGTGATATTGATAGTAATTGTGATACTGATAAAACAGGGAGGAGGGGCTTTTCAGATATTAATTAAAATATCTCATAATTAACCAATAACCTAGCATAATTTTGGGAATCTTCTTGAATGATGGCTGCTATAGCAAGTAAAGCTTAGCTGCATCTCACAACTTTGAGACTGTTTTATGATAACTGGTTGTCAGAGAGAGAAGTCAGTAGGACTACTCACATCCATAAAGTTAAGCATGTGCGTGAGTCTTTGGAGGATTGAACCCTAACCTATTTAATAGCAGAGACCCCATCCAGGGGTACTTGTACTTGCTAAAAGCAAGCTGTTGTCATAGCTAAGACTCAGACTGCTGCTCTTGTAGATAGGGTTGCCAACTCTTCAGGTTTCATCGGCGGTCTCCCAGAATGGGGCTCTATCGGCTGGAGGCTACTGAAGCCAAAGAGGGAGATTTTAGGCACTAAAAGTCCGGCAGCGCAACGGGGCTAAGGCAGGCTCCCTGCCTGTCCAGGCCCCACGCTGCTCCTGGAAGCGACTGGCATGTAATTGCGGCCAATGAGAGATGCGGGAGCGGTGCCTGCAGGCAGGGGCAGCACGCGGAGTCCCCTGCCCCGCCGCAGGGACATGCTGGCCACTTCCAGGAGCAGCACAAAGAGGGGGCAGTGCGGAGAGCACCCTGGCCCCTCTTACCACAGGTGATTCCTGGTCAGTGGTGCAGCAAGGCTAAGGGAAGCTCTGCCCCCTCATCTCCCATTGGCCGCAGTTCCCAGCCAATGGGAACTGTGGAGTCGGCACTCGGGGCACAGGCAGCTCACTGAGACCTCTGGCCCCCTTCCAGGGGCTGCAGGGATGTGCTGGCCGCTTCTGGGAGTGGCAGGGAGCCTGCTTTAGCCCCGCTGTGCCACTCGAGGTAAGCGCCACCAAGCCAGAGCCCGCACCCTTTACCCTCTCCCAGCTCTGAGCCCCCTCCTGCATCCAAACTCCCTCCAGAGCCTGTACCCCTCCTGCACCCCAATCCCCTGCCACAGCCCTGAGCCCTGGCCCAGAGCCTGCACCCCACACACCTTCCCACACCCGACCTCCTCCCTGAGCCCCCTCCAGCACCCAAACTCTCTCCCAGAGCTTGCACCCCACACTCCCTCCTGCGCCCCAACTCCCTGCCCCAAGCTCAGCGCAGAGCCCCCTCCCACACGCCAAACCCCTCCGCCCCAGCCCATAGCCTGCATCCCAACCCCAGCCTGGTGAGAGTGAGGGAGGGTGGGGGAGAGCCAGCAACAGAGAGAGTGGGGATGGAGTGGGCAGGGCCTCGGGGAAGGGGTAGGGGGCAGGGCAAGGGTGTTTGGGTTTGTGTGATTATTCAGTTGGCAACCCTAGAGCCTCCTGCTCCTAACCTTCCTTCCTTCACACCAGGCTTCTATCCACTCACCCTCCTGCACCTGTCTCAGTGCCTCTCTACCCCTGTTCCTTACCCCATTGCATTGTTTAAGTTAGGCAGCTTCCTCTTTCTCCTCCATGTTTGCTGTGTGCCAGATGGAGGAACACAGAGCACAGGAGAGACCGCCTCCTTGCTCTCAATTCTGGTGCCCAGCAGGACAGCACCTCCAGCAATCTAGAGAAGCACTTGCAGGGGCAATCCTGGTAAGCCTGTTCAGATCTAGGATGGTTCAGTTGCTCTTTGCATGTATCCTCTTCACAATCTGGGTTGCTATGAGGGATAATGCATATGGAATCTTTGGATAATTTAGGTAGCAAATTCTAACAAGCCTCTATTGAACTGTAACTTCTCAAAGATTTATGATCTGGGCAAGTTTTCACCATGTTAACAAAAGACACCCCTGACACCACAGCGTCTCTTCTACCAAATTTCAAGCCCTTGCTCCAAAGTATCGAGACACTAGAACTTCCCAATGAACACCTGGCATGGAAAATTTCAGCCTGCTCAGTTTAAGGTTAGCAAAGTTATAGGCAACTGAAAATGGAGTCTTTATAATGGTAAGTATAACAGTCAGCCACCACCTGAGCACCCATAAACAGAGTAGCCCATGGTACCCTTGCCACAGTTTCCCTTCGTTCAGGACTTCTCAATAAGCCTACAAAGGAGTACGGTATGTGTCCATGTAAGCTTACAATTTACGGGCCAGCACCCTCCCGGTAGCAATGATTCCGGCCTGTGGTGATCTGCTTCTCCTTTTGACTTGACCCTCCGGCTAAGTCAAAGACCCACCCCTTCCAGGGTAAACCAGTAATCCAACAACAAATAGTTCAAGTTCATGTTGAACACTCAGTTTGAGTCCAGACTCACTAGTCCTTACCACTAATATAGCGGTAGGGGGGTTACAGTAGTCCTTACACCTCGTCAGGGGAAGGGAACCCAGGTCCTCCCTTCTTCCCTGGATTCCAGTCCAGGGACCCTTGAATGGGCAGTCAAGCCATGACTACACAGACCCCCCCCTTGCTACTTCCCTGGACCACTTCCTACCTTACCCTGTCTTGGGCCTTTGCCTCAGCCTGTTCAGTGCATTAGCTCAATGCTGCCTTTGAGCCTTGTCCAAGAGCTTCTTCCCACTTTCTGCCACCCAGCTGATCCTGCTGCAGGAGTTTTCCTTCACCTCCCAGGCAGTCCCTCACTCATCAGGAGTCTTCCTGCTCCCTGTAAGCTCTTCCACCAGGGTACAAAATCTTGGGCATACTCACTTCCTTTCCCAACTGCTTTGGGCTCCTAGCTACCCCACTGAGCTTCCTGACTCCAGCCAGGCTTCTTATTGCCTGAGCTCAATAGGTGGGCTTTCCTTCTTAGTCAGGCCCTAATTGAAGCAGGTTCAGCCCTTTTAATCCTCCCTCCAGGTTTGATACAGCAAGTGTAGTAGTGCAAGGCTGATTGCTCCCATAGGCAATCATTAACACTTCAAGTCCAGTTTAGGATTGGTACACCCGATCACAGTCCAGTAACATTCCTTCTTAGGGTCTGGTTTATTAATGAGGAATAAAGTCTCTTCTGCCCCTATCACAGGCTGGGCACAGTTTGTTAGACTTTCCCAGGTTCTGCTAAGTCTCTCCCCATAGTCCACCCTGGCTGGGGATATGGGCTTTGGTGTGGGGTGCAGGGTTTTGGGGTGCAGGAGAGAGCTCAGGGCTGGGGCATGGGTTTGGAGTGTGGGAGGGGGTTTGAGCTCTGGGAGTTAGTTTGGGTGTGGGAGGGGGCTCAGGGCTGGGGGTTGGACTGCAGGAGAGGGTGATGGGTGCAGGCTCTAGGAAGGAGCTTGAGTGCAAGAGGCGTTTCAGGGGGTTGGGAGTGTGGTGCAGGTTCTGGGAGGGAGTTTGGGTGTGGGAGGGGGTTCTGATCTGGAGCACGGGCTTGGAATGCAGGAGAGGGCGAGGAGTGCAGGCGTTGGGAGTGAGTTAGTGTGCAAGAGGTTTCGGCTGTGGCTGGGCAGCACTTATCTCAGGCGCCTGCCAGAAGCACCTGGCACGTCTCTGCGGCCCCTAGGTACAGGGTCTTTGAGCACTGCCTGCAGGCACTACCCCTGCAGCTCCCATTGGCTGTGGCTCCTGGCCAATGGGAGCTGTGGAGCCAGCGCCGCTGCTCAGGGTGGCCGCCCCTGCACCTAGGAGCCGGACATGCTGGCTGCCACAGAGCCAGGGCAGGCTGGGAGACTGGGCAGGCAGGGAGTCTTCCTTAGCCCCGCTGGCTAGACTTTTGCGGCCCGGTTAGCAGTGCTGACCAGAGCCGTCAAGAGTCCCTTTTCGACCAGATGTTCTGGTTGAAAACCGGATGCCTGCAAAACCTAGTTGCCCAGCAGCCTTAGTATAAGCTGGCACCAGGTCTGTCTGCACGTCATAGCCTCCTCTTCCCTAACGTCAGCCTCTTACACCCACTTGTACCACACTTTGCACCGTGTTCACAACCAGCCTTTGTTGTGGTGCTTGTTGGAGCTGGGGAGGGTACAAAGGTCTGGGCCCCGCTCTGCGAATATGTCCCCACAGGGGTGGTTGGGGCATGACGCGACTCCGCTAGGGAGCGGTCTGAGCAAGCTGAGGGGAAGAGACCCGACATGCCCGCCGCGGGGCGTGGGGTACCGACAGGCAGCACGCAGACCTCACCGCCGAGGCTGCGGGCGGGACACCAAGAACCTGGTGGTACGTGCCCGGTCTCTCCCCGCCCCAGGTCACGCGCAGCAGGCGGCTCCGCCCGGCCCCACCCGCCGCAGGCGAACGTGGCAGCAGGAGGTGGCGTCTCGCTCCCAGGCGCAGCCATTTTGGATGCGGGAAGCGAGCGGCGGCACGCGGCAGGCAGCGCCAGGGAAGTGGCGCCCGAGGCCCGGCCAAGGAGGAACCCGCAGCTAGGTGAGGACGGGAGGGAGAAGCTGCTGCCAGGCGGGACAGCGCGCGCGGGAGCGACCCGGCCCCGAGGAGCGTGGGCAGAGCCGCCGGCGGGAGAGAGAGACGTGGCAACCCAGACCGGCGGCGGGCGGCATTGCGCATGTGCGGTGCCACCCCAAGTCTCATGGGAGTTGTAGGCCTTGCACTGAGTCTGCGCCCGTTCCTCACGCTCTGACCCCTGCTCTGGGAGGCTGCCCGCGCGGGGCTGGGGGTGGTGCTTCTTCTCCGGCGGCCGCGTCAGAGCCGGCTGCGGGGTCACGCAGCGCCGCGGGCCCGTTGCTACCGTTACGGGGGCTTGTTTTACGGGGTCCTTCCCGCCGCCGGGCGGAGCTGCGCTGTAGACAGCGCTAGAGAGTCTGGCAGCGGGGCCGCAGCCTGGGATCGGGGGGCGCTTCTGCGAAATGAACCGAAGTGAAACAGCAGCCTCGAGTGTTTGACTAGTGTGTGCAGGCCCCGAGAGATCGTCACGCCTCTGGGAGCTGTGGTGGCCGGCTCAGGAAGGCCTCCCTAGGTGGGTTTGCACTCGGGTTACCGTGGCAGGAGTTGTTTCTTTCCTGCATGGGGGGGGGGGGGGGTAGGAATAACTTTGAAAAACAAACCAATGCAAGCTTGGAGTCTGAAGGGGACTTTTCTAGCAGGGCGTGAAATTCCTGCAAATGTTGCAGATGGACGTTTGCAGCTGCCTGTGTTTTTACTGCCTGTGTAACTGGTGTAACCTGAAAAAAATGTCTTACATCTGAAGAAGTGAGGTTCTTACCCACGAAAGCTTATGCTCCCAGTACTTCTGTTAGTCTCAAAGGTGCCACAGGACCCTCTGTTGCTTTTTACAGATTCAGACTAACACGGCTACCCCTCTGATACTTGATTAAATGTTAAATACTCATAGCAAATGTTTAGAAAACAGCTGGGCCTTGGGGTAGTCTGATCAATATCATCCATACTAGAAAAGTGAGAAAAGGACTGGTATAGAAAAACTCAAGAAGTTCTGATTTTGGCTTGACTCTTCCTCGGGCTTTGAACATGTCAGTGAGCATCCATTCTTGCTGTTGACTGTATGTGCATGGTCTTTCCTGTGCCCACGTGGCACTTCATTTACATCAGCAAGGCTCTGTCACCTGAGGGGCCTGCCCATCTGCATTAAAAAATGTGTGGGATCCTCTTCTGTCAAATGGAACTAACATCATTTGCTTAGCTTCTTCAGGAGGCTGGTCAAGATTAATTACTCAATTATAATACCTGACCTTTTGTTGAAGAAGCCACCCCATTGATTGGCAGATGGGTATCACAGCATGTTCTGATAGTTGCTGTTATCTTTTTTGTGTTGCCCAAGAATGAGCTGAGTGCCACAAAAGAGAAAGATAGGGTGGCAGAGCTTGAGTCTTTACCCCAGTACCTGTGAGCTGTTTCTGTTCTGTGGCCTTTAATGAGGTTGGCTGTCTGAGGTAAATAGGATGGATTTTATTGAGTCAGCTCCCCGCTTTATATGCAGATGAAACAATATGTTAACAGTATGTATAGCGTGGTATGAATCTGATGTCCTTCAGCTTTCCCTAGCCATGTTAATCCTTTCCTCTACCCACACACTCCCACCCCCAAACTAACCTGATGCCCATCTTGCCTGGGAAATAATGGTTTAATATCTAGAAAAGACTTAAGCTATGTCTGCACTACCACTTACGAATAAAGCCAACCCCAAGAGACATAAGTTATACTGACCTAAGCACATCCCATTGATATAGTGCAACTGGTGTAAGCTCTCTAGTCCAGCCATAGGCTTAGAAGATGAGAAGGGCTACAGTTCATAAATGAGTATTATTTATATCTGTGCCTATATATCCCTTAATTAGAATGTGTGTATTCAGGATGGCTGCTCATTTGGGGATGCCTCCTAGCAGTTAATTGGCCATGCATGAGGACATCTGCTGCTTGATCAGGAGAGTATTAACAAAAATTCTACTTAATGAGCCTAACCAGTGCTTTAGGTGTTAACCCAATATTACCTTTTCACACCTAGTTATAGAAACATTGCCTGTTACATATTAAAAAAAGTATTAAATAACATTTGAGTCTGGTATTTTAATTGATTACTGAGCTTATTCACTTCTCAGGTTAAGCCTGAGCCTCTCAAGATAATTCTACTGTGCTTTGTCTGTTAACATGGATGTCTACTCAACTGTGGAAATCTGCTTGTTAAGGGTTAACTGTTAAACAGCACCACTGCAAACTGATTCAGTTCTAGAAATTGACTTTAACCTTCTCAATTTTGGGTGGTCTTCATTTGTAAGTAGTTCATCCTTAATTATCAATTCCCATATTTTTGGGACATAACCTGAAAATGATTTTAAATTAAGATTATAGTCAGAAAAACAAATATATACATTATTTGGTTTCACATTTTTCAGTTACTTCTCATAGCTTTTGATTTTTAAAAGTAAACTTTTTCTGATTGCCAACTCAGCAAGCTCAACCTTTGATCTCTAAAATTAAACTTTTTTTTTTCTGCTTCTAACATAATCACCACTTAAAAAAAAAAAAAAGTTGTGCAGTCAGAATTTATTATCTGGTTTTTCTTAAGTGCTGAATGTCCACACATCCTGCTGAAGCAAATGAGAGTTATGGGTGCTTTACACCTTGGAAAATCAAGCTATTAACTGACAATTTGGGGGAAAAGGCTAACAACTGACTAGAATTCAGCTCCCTCTTCCTTGGCTGTATTGGCTCTGCACTTGGAATAAAGTAAATACAGGTCTGTTGCATCTTATGCGCATTTAACATGCGCGATTTCAACTTTATGCGGTCAGCAAAAACAAAAAAAGAGAAAAACAACAATTTTAATACTGTACCTGTAGTGCGGGCGATTTCGCCCGCCATTGAACTCAATGGGGTTTTGGTTATATGCGGTTTTCGCTTTACGCGCTAACCGTGGAACGGAACCCCCGCGTAAGTTGAGACAGACCTGTTGTTACACCTCAAAGAGGCACAGACCTTGTCTGTACTAAGTATTCTTCTTGTTAAAAGCTCCCATGATTGCTCTAGTACTGGTGCAGCTCTAACATTGCTGGACACAGTGGTAGCATTAGCATAGACCAGTTTTTTTTTTTCCTCACTCCCACCCCCTTGTCATTTAGTAACCTAACCCTGCTGAGTTTTATATTAAACTCTTCTGAAAACTTGATCTATATTAAAGGAACTTTTTAGTGGCAAATTTAAAAAAAAAAAAAATCTCTGTAAACAAAGCTACAGGGCAAGGAGCTGTTAGGAATGTGCTACTTTTATGATATTAATTTAGTTTAATAAACACTTTAATGTAATCATATAGAATGCACTCAACTTTGGGTTTTTTCCAAATTTGGTGACATGACCAGACTCACTAAATGAACTTTTAGTCACAAACCGCTAGATGGCAGGAGCACAATTTCTTTTGGGCTAATTACACACTTGCTTGACTCTGCTTGTAATTCTTTGTCTCCTGGATTTTATATTTTTGGACTGGTTTGTGGGGCTTGTATTAGGTCAACTTTGACATAGGAAGTATTGGTTTTGTGGGTTATGTTCAGAATTTTTTTTTAATCATCTGAGAAAAGGCAGCAGTAGGTGTGAGGAGAAAGTGACTAGAGGCATTTCTACACTGCAAACATCCCCTCTCTCCCCCCCACCCCCAGGCTAGCCCACACCAGCTGACTCGGGCTCCCCAGGCTTGGGTTGCAGGGCTGTTTCGTTGTAGTGTAGACTTCCAGGCCTGCACCCAAGCCTGGAAGTCTATATGACAGTGAAACAGCCCCTTAGCCTGAGATCTGTGAGGTGAAGTCAACTGGCATAGGCCAGCCGCGGGTGTTTAATTGCAATGTAGACATACCCTAAAATAGACTTTACTAATTTGCATTAAGGACTGGGTAATCCACTGCTGACTGAATGTTCTTGTGGTAAATAAAGATGAAAATACCACAATGCATGTTGCTAATATATGTGGATAAACATTTTATTTTTGGTAGTAGGTTATAATGTAGTATTTGTGTAGCAGCAGTGACGTCTTAGGAAGAGAGACTTCACTGTAGGGCTCTGTAAATATGTAAAACTAAATCTTTGCTTGAAAGTGGGGTTTAACCTTCAAGGATTACTTGCTGAGAATTATGGGTTTGTGGATTGGAGCAGCGAGGAGAAAGAGAGGTTTTTCTGTAGCTAAATAACTTTAATATGAGGTTGGGAGTAATAGTAAAGACAAAGGCCACTGCCAAAGCTGGTAGAGACTAAGGATTTGGGGCCTGATCCTGATAGGCACTTTGCCTCTGCATTTTTCTTCAGGACATTTTTCAGCAGCTTAGTTGTGTGGTGACTAGTCTTCAAACCTTATTTGTCCTCTTTTGGTTTCTCTTATTCTTCCATACCTGCTCTCTTTTAATTCTCTAGAATTATATCTAAGGGCCTGATTCTCCACTGTCTTGCTCCTTTCATAATCGCTTACACCTGTGCAAACTGAGAGTGGATACTTTTAATTTGGAAGCATGTTATACTTGCAGTGTTGCCAATTCTTGTGGGGTTTCTTTACCATGGGCTTTGTGATATTTGGGTGTTTTTAAGTTTCCTATGATCTCACAGTTCCTGGCTTAAAAAATCATGACATTTGCCCTTATTCACAATGGCTTGATGGGTCGTATGTGTTTGTAGGAGGCAGACTGAGGAAGGTGAGGGAATAGAGGTTGGCAGAGGAAAAACGTGAGGGGTAGGTTACTGTAAAGGAATAAGAGGCGAAAAAGTGGAGGTAGGTGAACTTAAGGTTTGGAGACTGTATGTGAGCATGGAAGGGTGAGGGGAAGAGTGTGTGGATTAGGAGGCAAGCAAGATAGAGTGGGGAAGGATACAGGCTACTGATAGTGGGGGTTGGGAGATGGACACGGGGTTAAGAAGGGGTAAGGAGACGTTCCCCTCTGAACTGCCAGTGGCATGGCATTTTATTTATATATATATATATATATATATATATATATATAAACTTGAAATGCTCTTACACATTTTGGGGCAGGCAGTTTCCCCTCAACGACTCAAGAACTAGAAGGCAAACTTAAAATCACAAAATATATTTTAAAGTCATGATTTTTAGGGGCATACCTGTGATATGTGAACACTTAGGGTAGGCAGTGCTGTTGCCCACTTAGCACTCATTCCACATAAATGTAAATAACTATATAGAATGCATGGTAATGGAGAATCAAGATGATAGATTTCTATTTAAGTATTCTGTTTACACCTTATTTTCTAGATTAGATTATTTGTTCCTTAGCTCTTGAGCCTATAATCATTCTGGAAAATGTATGTAGTAAACCACTGAGAAAGTTCCACGTGGAACCTGTTCAGTCATTCCGTGTGTGTGTGTGTGTGTGTAAATATATTTAGGGGGGAAAAAAAAAACCCTATCAACAGCATTTATTCACAGCATTATCTGGAATACTGCTGTTTAATGAACGTGTTATGGAGAGGAGTCCGGTGGCACCTGAAAGACTAACAGATTTATTTGGGCATAAACTTTCATGGGTAAAAAACCTGCTTCTTCAGTTGCATTGGTGTTAGGGAGAGTTGCTCAAATAGCTTACGTGTTTTAGTCTTTTTGACCAATAACTTCTTTACTTGTCTTACTCCTGGGGGGAATTCTGTGCCGCTACACAATGCAGAATTTGCACAGAATTAATGTTCTGGGCAGAATTTCATTTTTTCCTGCAGAATTGGTGCTGCTGGCTGCCCCAGCAGAGCCTAGCTCGCAGTGAACCTGCACGGGTGGACAAACCTGTTCCCAGGTTTGCTGGCTCCACTTGGTCACCTGGTGTGGCTGAGTCCCTTCCCTGTGCAGCAGTTGCCAGAGGTGGCAAACTGCACCCCTCAGGGAGAGGCAGGAGCAACAGCTGAGAGTTGCAAGGAGGGGCCACTGCTTTCCAGGAGGGGAGATTGAGAGTAAAAGGGGAGGGTCTTGCAGGGGGACTAGGTGACTAGAGTTACTAGGTCCAGGTTTTCCCAGACATTGCCTCTTTTTTGATCAGGGTGGATTTGATTTAAATAATTAATCAGGAAGACTCGATTTAATAATGGTTTTCTATATAAAAGTGCATTCTTGTTGGTTGTTATAACCTTAATACATATTCTCCACAACTCAGAGATAGATGTAAATTTCATTTTTAGAAGGTACACACTATACATTTTTAAACAGTGATTTATTTTGTAAACTTTTCAGATTAGTTTTACAGCTATATCAGAAAACCGAATGATTGTTTGGTTATTTCATTTACCAAAGGTAATTGAAGCAGATAGTTCACCTCCCAATAACTTCATAAATATCTCAAATTCAACAAGTTAATCATTGATATTTGGAGGATATTCTGGCCAGGCTGTATTAGAAGGAGAACATCACCAGACATTTAAATTGTTTTATTTAACTAAAACAACAATGTTAAATATTCTGGATTTTTTTCTTCAGCAGCAAACATACAGTATTTTAACAAAACAAGCATATATCCCTCGCTTCTCACATTTATCTCCAGACTTCTTTTCCTTGTCCAGGTCTATTACACCAGTGGTTCTCAAACTGGGGCCGCCGCTTGTGTAGGGAAAGCCCCTGGCGGGCCGGGCCGGTTTGTTTACCTGCCGGGTCCACAGGTTCATCCGATCGCGGCTCCCACTGGCCGCGGTTCGCCGCTCCAGGCCAATGGGGGCTGCGGGAAGCGGCGGCCAGCAAATCCCTTGTCCCGCACCGCTTTCCACAGCCCCCATTGGCTTGGAGCGGCGAACCGCGGCCAGTGGGAGCCGCGATTGGCCGAACCTGTGGACCCGGCAGGTAAACAAACAGGCCTGGCCCGCCAGGGGCTTTCCTTACACAGGCGGTGGCCCCAGTTTGAGAACCCTGTATTACACTCCCAACAATCTTCTATTCATTGAACTTTTTGAAACTTTGCACTTTTAGAGAGAGGTAAGGGATTGACTCTGTGTACGCAAATTTGCAGAGGGACAATACGGTTGAGGTCTGTTATTTCTCTTCTCTATTTATTTATTTATTTATTTAAAACATTTTCGCTGTTAACAAGCGTGTTACCTCTGGAGACACAAATCCACAGTTCGAGAACTGCAAAACTAAGCATCTCTGATGGTGTCTGCTAGGCTGAGTCCCATTGAATAGATAGAAAGATTAACCTAAATAATCTATGCAGAAGCCTCTAGAACCCCATAAGGTTGGGTCCCTAATCCATGAACTATTGGAACTCATTTATAAAACTTTTCTTCAGCATTACATAAATATATTGTCTCATACTATAGAATTAGAATTTATAATCCCTATTCCATTATGAGATTTTTGAGCTATACTGTATCTTAATTAAAACTATCTTTAGATTGCTTTTTTCCTCAAAAAGCATTTTATCAAAGAAATCCGATTTAAATTAAAAAAAATCTGATTGGTTGATTTATTTATTTTTAAAATCGTTGATTTTTATCCACTTTGTTTTTGATGCTCCACCCTCTGTCCAGGCAAATTTTTCTAATAAGAGAAAATGTCCGGGTTTCTTGCAGAGCAGATGTTGCAGCTCAGAAAGAGCCCTGATTGGTCTGCTTTGCGATTGGTCCCTCCCCTGCATCCACATTTGATTGGTCCCTTGCAGCTGCTGGATCCTGCCCACCCAGGCACTGGCTCCCAGCCCTGGGCAGGGGGAGAGCCCTGCAAGGAGGCCCTGACTGACAGACTTGCTCTATGTTCTGGGTCTGCGCCAGCCTCCCTGCCACTGTGACAGGGGGTGGCACTGCCCCTCCATCTCAAGATTAAGGCCCCACGTACCCACTCCAGCATCCGCCAAATCTCCCCTCCCAGTACAAACACCCCTCCAGCACCCCGCAACTGTACCCTCCCCCAACTCTCCCCTCACCCATAGTGAAAGGCAGTATCCTTTATTTGGAAACTGGAAATATGGTAACTCTGTGGGGGGTAGGGTAAAAATATGAGAATAGACTAAAAGACTGGAAGGGTAAAGTTTTCAAAAATAATTGAAACGGGTGTGATATTGTGTTATTTTGACAAATAAGGTACGCAGAATTTTAAAATGTGCTCAGAATTTTTTATTTATTTATTTTTTTTTTTGTGCATAATTCCCTTAGGAGTAAACTTGTCTGCTAGGATCTGAATTGAGAATTTCTTGTTTGCTCAAGAATAACTAATGTCTTCACAGCCGTAAAAACAACTTTGGATTTTTGGCAGGTAATTGAAGGAGGAAGAGCTTTAGGAATGTTTTTATTGTGAAATATAAACTTGTGCTGTTAGCTTTTTAAAAACATGCTATTAAAAACAAATCCTTCAGCCCAGGTAAGTTTAATGGAAGGCCCTACCCAATGCCATTCCACTGCAGGGGACTGGGGTGGATGCAGAGATTCTGCAGACAGGATCCATACCCCTACAGGCTGCAGAATGCTGCTTCAGAGGTCCTTCATCTGTTCTTGAATGGAGAGAGGTTTTGAGCTGGGGAAGAAAGGGGCTGGCTTGTAGAAAGTAGATCTAATGGCATATGGGGAATTCCCCCCATGTTGCAGGACCTCAGCCATGAAGAGCACTGCATAGTGGACATGGAATGGATCTGTTGCCTTTCTGTAGCTTGGGTCAAGTATTCCATCTCCCTCCTTGTCACCTGAACCTTTTGTGCAAAGCCTTCTGTTTGTGTTTTCCAGGGGCGACAGAACTGTTCCTTGTATAATTTAAACTTTCATTTATTCTCAGGAGCTTTACAGTTCACCTGTGAGCATGTGTCAGAATTGACTGTTGCTATACCTTCTCTTAGCTGTATGTCTGTGTGTGTGTGTATATGAAGGTATATATTTTACCTTCCTCAAGAATAACAAGGTAACAAGAATGTGAACATTTTTAGTGTTAAATCAGTAGCTGACTATTTAGGCTTTTTTACATGGAATATGACTTTTTACTAGGAGGAAAAAAACCCTGTAATTTTCTAAGTGGAAGTTTCTATATGTGTATTGTATTGCATTTTTAGCACATTTTCCAAGACCTTCCCAGTGTGCCTTGTTAAAGGAATATGCTGGCAGAGCTTGATAGCTCCTGACGTAATGGATATTATGGACAATTCTTATCAAGATTCAGTCTATTTGTTATACATATAATGAGTTCACATGGGATTTGTATTTCATTATAGCTACCTTAGGAAACATTCTTCCAAGAAGCAAATAATAACTACCGGTACCTGGTTTACCAGACTTGAGAGACAAGACATTATTATTATTATTTTATTATTTTAAATTACCTTTGTACTGTAGAATACAAATCAGAAATGGGAGAAAAGGAAAGTTGAGAATTCATTTGCATGTTTTTCCCCCATCTCTCTCTCCTGCTTCCCACACATTTTGTGCTACCTTTTTAATAAGGTATTTTTAAGCAAGGGTATGGTTTCATGTTTCTTGCAGTAAAATGGATTTTCCAGTGTTTTAGCATGATGAAAGACACTCCTATCCTGTACTGATCCTGGTGGTGAAAGAAGACAGTTTGTCATTCAGTATTAGTCTTTGATGCTCTCATTAGATTAGTGAGGAAGAGATAGTGTGGTCCCATAGGGCTTGTCTGTTTTGGTAAACATCAACTGCTGTAGCTAAATCATTATAAAAATCCATCTGGTTACACCGGGGGTAACCCCCTAGTGTAGACACATTGAATCTGCTTTAAATTGTGCTTAAGCTTAATGCAGTAAGTCACTTTAAGTGCCATTTAAAACTGTTTTCCATTGTGTCAGTATTAGGGACTTGCACTGGTATAACAACATAGATTTTTATATTCAATTAGTTACATCAGCACAAGTTGAATATAAACAAGGTCATAGTTAAAGCAGAGGACACGGACTCAGGATTTCATGGGTTTTGTTCCCAGATGTGCCAATGGTTTCCTTTGTGATCTTTGGCAAGTCACTTGAATTTACAGAATTGCTACCACATCTTCTTTTGAAATAAGTTGATGTGCTCAGCACCCTGTTGAAAACAAGTGCACAGTCTGAGTGCTTTAGTTTATCTATCTGTAAAATGGCAATATGTACTTATCTGCTTTGTGTGGATTTTGTGAGGTTTAGTGTTTGTAACCAGGGCAGGCACCAGCTTAACAAGTAGGTGCTTGGGGGCGGCCAAGGGAGAGGGGCGGCACCTGCGGCAATTCGGGGGCGGCAGGCCCCTCACTACCTCTAGGAGCGAAGGACCTGCCGCTGAACTGCCGTCCCCGACCCCGTCGTGTTTTTTTTTTTTTTTTTCCCCCACCTGCCGCTGCCGATCGCGATTGCGGGTTTTTTTTTTTTTTTTTTTTGCTTGGGGCGGCAGAAATGCTGTTATTTGTAACATATTTCATATCCTTAAATGAAAGGTGTTTTAGAAGTAAGGATTTCAGAGAGAAGTTTTGAATTTGAAACATAGTCTCTAGTATAAGGTGGGAAAAGAATATTACTGTACAGATGTGCGAGACACTGAATAAATGGTTTGTCTAGGGCTCCTCAAAAGACTCTTTTTGGAACTGGTATTTGAACTGTCCTGGGCTCCTAAACCAGCATCTAGTCCACTATAGCATGCTCCTTTCTTTGTAATTCAGTTTGAAATAGTTTTGTCTTATTTCTCAATACAGATTTTGTTTCTCTGCAGTTTGTTGTAGCTGAAGAAAAATGATGGAAGAGAGTGGAATAGAGACGACCCCACCTGGCACTCCCCCGCCAAGCACAGCAGGGGCAGTAGCTGCTGGTATCACCATTGCCACCACCACCACACCTGTCTCATTAGGTATAAGAGGCTTCCAAGCAACTGGGTTTTGCTTGTTCATGTGTTTTGAAGCATAGCAATTAGTCCAAGCGAAAGCAAAATTATAATCAGTATAATTGCAGTGCACTTCTCCAGACTAAATTGAAGAACTTAATTTCTTCCTTAATCCCAATAGTGTGCTCCTTAAATGACTTGCTGCATCTTTTAAGAATATGGCTTTTTAAACTTACACTTCTATAAGAAATGATGTGGGTGTATGTCTAGGGTTTTTATAGAGGAGTGGGTGGGGAAGATAGAGGCTTTGACTGCTGTGTAGGGAATAGTAATAGAGTTGGCTAGTACTGTAGATAATCTGAAGATTTTGCAGGATCATGTGGGGAAATAACCTGCTCACTTGACCTGATTTTCTAGTGTGTGCACCATTTTGTGCAACTTCAGAGTAACATCTGACCTTCCAGTTGAAACTTAGAATCTAGTGCACTTTCCAGTAGTTGTTTTGCCTCTGAATTACTAAAAGGCATAAAAAGTAATGAGTTATTTTTGTAACGATTTTGAATTCACACAGGGATCAGAACTGTTGAGAACGATGGTATCATTTTTACATAGGCACTCTTCTCTTAATAGCAGTTGGTGCCATGGGGTATGCAATAATGTTGACGTGAGAACCTTAATTTAAGCATTTCCTAACTCTTCCCTTCACGCCCGTCACCTTATATCATTAAAGTATTCTTTTCTTGTTAATTTGCATTATTATGTATCTTAAACTCAAAGTACTCTCTACACTTTATACTGCCATCACACACAGCAATCATTTCACAGTACCGAAAGGTAACCGCTACTGAGGTGAAATGTGGAAGCTGTTAACAGTGTATAGCAGTACTACCGAAGAGTTTAGCACAGGAAGTATAGCAGAATACATCATACCTGTCTAGTTAAAACTTAGGTGAAATTAAGGTAGTTGGAATTTAATAATTCAAGGTGGAATCTAGTTAAAGTCTTACAGAATCTCTAATGAAAACTTCTTCCAGTAGCACAATTCCTCCTAATATCATGTTGGAGTGTTAACTGAGTAGTGACTCAGAAAGCAGATTGTCACCTATTGAACTGGCAAAACGTGAGGCCACTTGTGGAAGTCTCCATTCAAATACTGATCCATCCTGCTGCTGTCTAGCTTGATATCTGATGGGGGTCACAGTGGAAGATGGGGAATCACTTACTTTTTTGGTGAAAGTTTACTTGTAACTGGAATCATTACTTCATACAACTAGGTTTTGAACTCAAACTTATTTTTTGGGGAAAAGCTTTAGGTATCTTATTCAGATATTTTGTAAAGAATTTTAAAGCTATGATAACTTTTTATTAAAGTGCCTTTTCTTTTTTCTGTTTTTTCCCCTCCTAGCTTTGTCCAGTTCTCTCACTGCTCCAGACATATCCCCTCTCCCATCTTTCCCTCCTCAATCATTCTCCACACCTCTACCACCCCTAGTGTCTTCACTTCCTCCTATGAGGTCATCCGCGCCTTTGCCATTTGTGCCTTCTGCAACAGTTTCAACTATTGCACCCCCTTTAACTCCTGCCCCACCTCCTATTACCCCTCCAACCGCTTCAGCTTTTAGCGGTGCCATGTCCCATTTCTCAACACCTCCTCCCCTAAGCTGTATTCCTAGCCCTAACCTTTCTGCACCTCCCACGGCACCCCCCATTTCAGGATTTTCCATTGCTTCATCCTATGACATTACCAGAGGTCATGCTGGGCGAGCACCACAGACCCCGCTGATGCCATCGTTTTCTGCACCTTCAGTCACAGGTAGTATTTTGTTCTGTCTTTGTAAGATGAGGCAAGTTCTCATTAGTGACCTTATGTGTAACATAAGGGGTAGTAGGGTGTCAGCATTTTTCTATTCAACCTGCCTCCCTGTAGAGAAATGCTGGCTGACTTCTGTATTATGTCAGGTGTATCTAACTCATTTTGAGTATAAAGAGGTGGGAGTGGCTCTTTTGGGGAGAAGTAGTCATGGTCTAGGATAGAAGTGTCATTTCAGGGAAACCCTAGGAACATACAAGTTTAGGGGAAAAAATGCAACTAAAACAAAAAGTTACTCAGGATAACCTGTGTAGCCAAACTCCACTGTACGTAATGTATGCGGGCTCTGTTCAGAACAGGGAAGAAACTCCACTTGCTGTACAATACTATAGTATAACATTTTGAATCTATAAATTATACTCTAATGCAGTAGTTTCTAAACTAGCTGGTGATATATAGAGAGCTGGCTGGTCATGTGGTGCTGGCTTCTGCTTTCTTATTTCCAGCCTCTGTATTGCTTTAAGACAGCTAAAAGAATATTGCTATAGCAAATTAATTGTGGTAAGATACATGAATGTTTGTGTGTGGCTTGTTTTTGCTTATCAGGTGTCTTGACAAATCCTGTTACTCAACAAACAACTTTCCCATCCTCTCTGATGCCCGGAACTGGAAGTGGCTCTGCAATAACTTTCCCAGAGGAGCATGAAGACCCCAGAGGAGCTGGCATACAGAATGAAGCATCTGCTGGGGGCCTCTGGGGATTTATAAAAGTAATTTTTTTTTTTCTTTTACCATTTGTGGGTTAAGTCTTTTAACAGACTAAAATGTATCATAGGTTCTTCAAGTATGTGTTAGTATGGATCCCACTTAGGTGCACATGAACTTCATGCATGTGAGATCAGAAGGCATTAATGGCAGGAAGGCTGCATCCCTCCCTCTGTTCCCTCTTACTGCCTGTGGCAACGAGCTAGAGCCTGGCATTTGTCAGACCACTAGTTCATAACTCAGGATAAACTTCAAAACCTTACGAAGTCTTCAGCACTACTACTTATCTTTTATGTTCAACTACCATGAAGACTGCTCCGTGGGAAGATCTGGTACAGGCATTCTTGGCACTGAAGCTGCCCTCGACATCAATTTTGAAGCTAGCACCAAAACCTCATGTTTTGAAATCAAGTACCAAGAAGGGGTGCTCCAAAAATAGAGGTAGACAGTCACGAAGAGACTCACTCTCATCCCACAAGGACAGACTGCCGCAAAGCATTCACAGAGAAGTCCAAGCCCTGTACAGACTCAAGAACTGAGAAAGGGCAGGCTACTATGCAGCAGATTCTGCTGGCCCTAGTCCTGGCTCCAATAATGCACCACTCATTGTTAACCCTGGTCTTGGGGGATGAGACTAGGGCAGAACTGGATCCATCATTGATGCCAAGACACCTACTGGCACTGGTACAGACTCTGGTACTGCGAGCACCGTAGATGTTGGTGCTGCCCCAGAAGAGGCTTACTGCTTCTCACCATCACTGGGGCATATGTTTTCCCATCATTGAGTAGAGAACTCTCCCCTGTGGTCTGCGATCAATGCTATTGGGATCAATGCTATCTTATAGATCTCAAACACCACCGGCCCATCGAGACTGGCATTAGACTGACCAACATCCAACAAAGTCCACTGTACTCCTGTGTTATACAGCCAGTATCACAGGCATTGAGAAGCCATTTTCCATGACAGAGGGAAAGAAAGAGCTCTCTCTTGCTAGCAGTATGCATGACCAGACCACTAATACCTGAATACCAGAGAGAACCAGATTTAGGGTCAGAACAACATCAACACCCCAGCTCATCGCTAAAGAATCTCTTCTCTTTGTTGCCAGATGAAACTGTAAGTCTTGATATCAGTACTGGCACCAGATGACTTCAGGGTGTTCCAGGCGCTCCTTTTGTCGATTTCCAGTCTCAGCAGTCATCAGATCAGAGAAATCTCACAAGCTGTTTGAAAACCTGTCAGCTTTTCGTCTTGTCAGGATCACCCTCCCCATTACTGAGGGACTGTTTGACCTCGCTAAAGCTCTGTGGCAGACTCCATCCATAGTAATGCCAATGGCAAAACAAGCTGAGAAGTACCAGGTGCCTCCCACAGGATTTGAAGACCTTTGCGCTATCCCCAAGCTAGGCTCCTTAATTATTTGACTTGTACAAGAGAGGTAGAAATTGAGCTAAAGCACATCTAAGGACGAAGACCCTAAAATACTCAATTTATTTGAGAGGAAGTCATGCTGTTCAGCTTCGCTCCAGCTGTGTGAGGCTAACAGCCAGCCCTTTCTGCTGAAGAATGATACTTACAAGAAAGGGTGTCACCCTGTTCAACATGAAATTCCTTTATGACAGCAGAGGATCTTCAGGACATAATTTAGAAAGGCCAGCACCAATGGTGGCCAAGACAGTGTTGCAGGCAGCAATGGATGCTTTAGACATTGCAGATCGGTCTTTGGCCACTGTAGTGGTCACGCATAGAGCACTGTGGTTCTAGGCATTGGGCATCCTGAGAAAAATGCATGCCATGATAGAGGACTTGTCCTTTCAGGGCTCAGGGCTGTTCAGCATGCAGACAGGCAGTGCTATGCACTGACTGAAGGACTTGAAAGCTACCCTGCATTCTCTGGGGGCTTACACCTCTGCTCCATGCCACAAGATGGACCATTCACAGTGCATGTCATCCTACCATCCCAGACAGATGGAATATCATGACAAAAAGGTGTTTGGAGATAGGAAGAGGAGACTATCACACCATATTCTAAGCAATGCACCCCACTCCTATGATGCATTAGCAGATTTGACAAAGCTGTTGAGAGCCACATTAGACCTAGACTAGAGAGTACGATCTTTAGAGTTGCCTTACCTCTTTGCACTGCGTATTGTCTGTCATGACATCAAACAGTCCTTCTGTAGCAGGGTCTTGTGAGAAAAGTCTCAAAATAGAAGTGGCCTCATTTCTTTGTCTGGGAACCATAGAGTAGGTCCCAATAGAGCAGTGGTTCTCAAACTTTTGTACTGGTGACCCCTTTCAAATAGCAAGTCTGAGTGCAAACCCCCCTTATAAATTAAAAACACTTTTTAATATATTTAACACCATTATAAATGCTGGATGTAAAGCGGGGTTTGGAGTGGAAGCTGACAGCTCGTGACACCCCCCCCCCCATGTAATAACCTCGCAACCCCCTGAGGAGTCCCAACTCCCAGTCTGAGAACCCCTGCAATAGAGTTTGGGGGGAAAAAGGCTTCTACTCCCAGTGTTTTCTCATTCTGAAGAAGACAGGAGGTCTTTGTTCTATCCAAAACCTGAGGAGACTCAACAAATACATATTTCTCCTCAGATTCAGGATGATAACACTTGCCTCCATTGTTCTATCTCTTCGAGCGTAGGACTGATTCGCAGTATGCAGGATGCATACTTCCACTTAGCCATCCATCCAACCTGGAGAAAGTATCTAAGATCAACAGTGGGGCCATTCATTATCAATACAGGGTTGTAGCCTTTGGACTCCTATTGCACTGAGAATATTCACAAAATGCTTGGTAGTACGAGTAGTACACTTAAAATGACAGGGAATTCATGTCCACCCATACCTGGATAACTCGCTGATCGGGGCAGTTCCCACCAGGATATTGCAACGGCCATATAATATGTCCTTTCCCTATTGTCTCAGGTAGGTCTGTTGAACTACTAGAAATCCTGTATTGCACGATTGCAGACTATAGACTTCATCAGAGCTTTAATAGACTCCAGATCAGAGGTGGGCAAACTATGGCCCGCGGGACCGTTCTCCCCGGCCCCTGAGCTCCTGGCCTGGGAGGCTAGCCCCCAGCCCCTCCCCCGCTGTTCCCCCTCTCCCGCAGCCTCAGCTCACTGTGCCGCTGGCGCAATGCTCTGGCCGGCGGAGCAGCGAGTTCCTGGGGCAGCACACCTGCAGAGCCAGGGCCTAACCTGGTGCTCTGTGCTGCACGGCTGCCTGTCCTGGTGCAGCTGCGTCGCCAGACACTGGTGCTCCAGGCAGCGCGGTAAGGGGGCAGGGAGTGGGGGAGGCGGGGTTGGATAGAAGGCAGGGGAGTTCGGGAGGTGGTCAGGGGCCGGGGTGTGGATAGGGGTTGGGGCGGTCAGAGGGTGGGGAACGGGGGTTGAATGGGGGCAGGGGTTCTGGGGGAAGTTGGGGAGAAGGGGTGGTTGGATGGGGCAGAGGTCCGGAGGGGGGCAGAGGGGCAGTCAGGAATGAGAGGAGGCGTTGGGTGGGGTGGCAGGGGGCAGTCAGGGGTGGGGGTTCCGGGGACGGTCGGGATAGAGAGAGGGGGTGGTTGGATGGGGCAATCGTCCTGTGGGTGCAGTCAGGGGACAGGAAGAAGGGGTGGTTGGATGGGGCAGAGGTCCCGTGGGTGCAGTCAGGAAGGAGGCGGGGGTTGGATGGGGCAGCGGGTGGCAGTTAGGGGTGGGGAGGTCTGGGGGCGGTCAGGGAACAGAGAGCAGGAGTGCTGGATGGGGCAGAGGTCCGGGGGAGCAGTCAGGGAACACCGGGGGTTGGATGGGGCAAGAGTACCGGGGGCCTGTCAGGGAAGCAGGGGCGGGTTGGATAGGGGGCGGGGGCCGGGCCATGCCTGCCTGTTTGGGAAGGCACAGCCTCCCCTAACCGGCCCTCCATACAATTTCTGAAACCCGATGCGGCCCTCAGGCCAAAAAGTTTGCCCGCCCCTGCTCCAGATCCACTTCCAGGCACCAGAGAGGACAGGTGCCAGTCACTTCAGTCAGAGGTGTATGATCTACAGCCTAGTCTGATGATGATAGTGCATATGTGTCTGGGGCTACAATGTCACAAGTTAATGTGAACATATGGCGCCACTTGCCACATTTCATTTACAGTCCTTGCAAGTGTGGCTGAGGTCCATGCACAAAGGGCTCACATTCCTGCCTCAAGTCCTATGGGAGCTTGCTTCATGGTTAGATCCAGTAAATGTGAGAAAAGAGATGCCCTTCTGTCCCCTCCCTGACTACTCTTATCACAGACTCATAGGGGGTGCCTACCTGTAATATCTGCAAATGCAAGACACATGGTCTTGGGAACTACACATGAACATCCTGGAAATGAGGGCCATCAGACTGGCCTACACAGTGTTCCTACCTGTTCTGTGGAACTCCATGGTGCAAATCCTGATTGACAACACATTTGCAATGCACTCTAAACAAGCAAAGAGGTACGCTATCATCCTCTCTTTGCCATGAACCCATCAGGTTCTGGGTATGGTGTTGTCACCATGGTAATCGCAGTGGCTCAACACTTTCAATGGGTCAGCAACCTAGTAGACTACTTGAGAAGACATATAGTGACCAGCCTTGAGTGGCCACTGCAGAAATCCATCCTAGACACAATATTCAGTCAGTGGGGGGATTCCTATCATAGACTCATTTGTCACAGAGGACAATACTAAATGTCTGCATTTCTGCTTCAGAAGAGGTAATGGTCTCAAGGACTCTTATACACTTCCCTATAATTTTTATCTGATTCCCAGGATAATATCCAAGATCAGACAAGGCTGGGATTATCGTAATAGCCCCATACTAGTCAAGACTTTTTCGGCTCTCGAATGTCCCATGCACCTGCCACAGTGCCTGGACCTAACTTCAGAATGGAGGTCAGATAATGCACTCAAACCTGCAGTTGTTGCACCTGACTGCTTTGATGTTGGCTGGTTAAGCACTGACAGATTACCGCCAACAAGTTCAAGAAATTTTATATAAAACACAAAACCTTCCACCAGGAAGACTTCTCCTTGAAATGAAAAAAGATTATATGGGCAACTCAGAATAATGTTGACTTAGTGGCAGCCCCAATACTGAAAAGATCCTGGACTATATGCTGCTCCCAAAATATACAAGGACACCCTTAAGGTTCACATTGCTATGGTATTTGCATGTTGCACTCTGGCAGTCAGACTGTCTTCTCACACCCTATGTATGATATCAACATTTTTCAAGAGCTTCCTTCGTACTTTGCCTCCAGTCAGAGACCTGATTCCCACATGGGATCTCGGTGTCGTTTTCCTATAGCTTTTATGGAGCACTGTCAGAGTGCTCAGAACACCCCCTTACCAGCAAGACTGTTTTTATCTTGGCCATTACCTCAGTATGGAGTGTCAGTGAACTCCAAGCTCTTATGACCGGATTGCCTTATATATGCTTCCATAGGAACAGGCTGGTGCTGAAACCACATCCCACGTTCATCCCTAAAGTGGTCTCAAATTCCACCTAAACAAATCTGTTTACCTGTCTTCTTCCTGAAGCTTCATTCAATGTTGGGAGAAGAACTGCCTACTCTGGATGTCTCCAGAGCTTTGCTCTATTACCTCAGGCTGTCATGCCATCTCTTCGTAGTCATATTTGGTGCAGCAAAAGGCCAAGCTGTAACACAGCAGAGAATTTCTAAGTGTATCACACGATGTATTTCCAGATGCTATCAAATGGTTGGGGAGCCTCTCTAAATGCCAAGGTATGCTCCATCAGGGCACAAACAGCATCTTCTGCCTGCTTTAGGAACATGCCTCTCGGAGATTTACAAGGCAGCTATATGGAGTAACTCACTAATTTGTGTTAAACTGCCACCAGGTTATTTCCTGGTGAGTTAGGATGACCTGACCACCACAAATAGTGGGGAAGAAGCCCGAGACTCTAGCAGTACTTCATAGAGGTGTATTGGTATTTATGTTATCAATTTATTTTTTGTCCAAATTCTACAAGTTTCTGCTCTGTGTTTCAAGAGCAGTTAAACTCCCCTCTCCCCTCCTTTTGGGAACTCAAGTCTTTAAAGCAGGGGTCTCAAACTCAATTTACCTTAGGGCCAGTGCCAGTCCTCAAATCCTCCCAGCAGGCCAATAATGTCACTGAAGATGGTGTTCAGAAAAGAAAACATTTATTGTATTTTTTATTTTGAATTTCTTAGAAATAATAAAACTGTCTTACAACTTTATAAAATTCTTCGCCTGCCAGAGTTTTTAGTGTTTGCCAGACACCTGGCAACACTTCAGTTCTGTCAGTTTGTTGTTTGGCCTCCGTGACTGAGCAGTTGAAACCTTCAGGATTGCAGCAAGGTGTGCATCAGATAGTTGTGTTCAGTCTTTTGGCTTGTTTATATTAATTGTGGAAAAAAAGTGATGCTGCCGCCATGTCTGACTGCCCGGCAACTAATGATGCTGCCTCCATGGGTGACTCTGCCCAGTGACTAGTGATGGTATCTCTGCCCGTCTCCCCCAGCCAATGGGAGCTGCAGTGGAGCGGTGTCTGCAGCAGACATTGGGCAGTGTATCTGCATGCGTTTCTCCTCTGTGGGCCACAGTGGGGAGGTTCTTGGACCGCAGATGGCCCGTGGGCCTGGACTTTGAGACCCCTGCTTTAAAGGTAGCAGGCCCAGCCCATGCCTGCTGTTCCTAATTTGATACTTTCCTTTCTGAAGGTCTGTCGTGTTCCAGAATCTCTTGGGCTCCATTTTAGCCTTCCTGGGTTACTTGTCAGCCTCCCGACAAGTTTTCACTAGGCAATCCCCCTGGAAGCAATAGAACACCCTTCCTAGAGTTGACTATCATCTGCTGAAGTGAGCTGGGCTCCCTCCCACTCCTAGCAGTTTCTGTGAAGATTAGTGATTGATTAGCGTAGGCTGGATCACAACTCTAGTTCTGACTTCCTGGTGTAGGCCACTACGTACAACTGCTTCTCCAGGGACTTGGATTTCTTGTTTTCACACCCAGTAACAGTTGACTGTGTCCAGGGCCGGCTCTGGCTTTTTTGCCGCCCCAGGCAAAAAAGCCGCCGCGCCCCCCCCCCCCCCCCACACACACCACCCCTGCGGGAGCCCTGGGAGGAGGGCGGCGGAGCCCCGGCCGGGGCTCTGCTCTCCCCCCGGCGGCCAGAGCGCAGGGGGCAGGGCGGCGAGCCCCAGCCAGGGCTCTCCCCCCGGTGGCCGGGGGGGAGGGCGGCCAGAGCGCCGGGAGGAGGGCGGCGAGCCTGGCCGTGGCCCCGCTCTCCCGGGGGGCCGGAGCGCCGCGCCGCCCCCCTCCAGGTGCCGCCCCAAGCACAAGCTTGGTGGGCTGGTGCCTGGAGCCGGCCCTGACTGTGTCACACAAACATTATGCACTTGACATGGCAGCAAAGCCAGATGTCAAATTTTGGGAGAGCAATTCTTCACTGTCTGACTGATACAGTGAAAACTCCTCAGTCCTACCATCCAGGGAGGATACTGCTTGCCAGTAATCTGCAGCGGGATCTACACTGACACATACTCAAAGAAGAGAGAACAGTTACTTACCCTATAGTCGCTGGTTCTTTGATCTGTTGTAATTAGTGTGGATCCCATGTCTTGCCCTCTGTCCAACTTTTTGAAGTCCTCACCAATACAAACTTTGAATTACAAGGAACTGACAGAAGGTCATGGTGGGAGCACAAGGTAATGTGGGGAATGTGTGCATTCCTGACTGACATAACTATTAAAAAACCTTTTTCGTTCATGCACACCTACAGTGGAAATTACATTGACTATAGCAGCTCAAAGAGCCACAGTTACTGTAGGGTAAGTAACTGTTTTATTTGCTGTATCTAATCAGACAGTTAGCTCACCAAGCCTTATACCTGTCTCTAGCAATGACCAGTGTGATGGTTCATAGGAAAGTGGAAGATGCCTTTCCTCACCCATCTCCCTGATCCCCAAATTAATGCACATGGTTACTTCTGCAGTGCTGTACAGGGTGGTGGGGGGACAGATTCTATCCTGATTCCTGTATCAAATATTTTGTGACCTGATGAATGAGAGCTGACTTGTTGTTAACATGTAGCAGTCATTGCTATTGTTTATAAATTATGTGCATTTATTTATGTGCTGCATCTGCAACAAAGAAATGGAAAATATCAGTATTTTGTGGAAAGTGCTTTGGTAGACAGCAATTTAAAATACTTAGAAAAGTTATCAAAGTATTGCACATTTCCTCAAAATATTGTAAATATACTGAGCAACATAAATAACAAGCGCTTCACACTAAGAGAAAATTTCCTGGGCTATAAGATGCCTTTCACTATAGCAAAAATGTAGCTATATAAATGTGAATAACTTTTAAGTCTGGTTTTTTACTTTATTGTATTTTTTTGCTCATTTTTGTGCTTGTGAAATGCTTTTGTCAAACAGTGTTACTGAGCTGACTCTTGGTGCCTTCACTAAACTAAATAAGTCTGATTAAGCTGCTCTGGAGTGACACTGGCATTCACTCTGATTTGGGGGCGTATTTGCATTCATATTGAATACAATTTGAATGCAGTAGAAAGCAGTTCCACCTACGATGATTTGGCGGAGGAACATTGGGCACATTGCTAATATTGTCTGGAACCTATATATAAATGACTTTCAGCTATGTCGCTTCAGAAATCTTTGTTAATGGTGGACTATACAAAAATAGATCACGTTGGCTTTTCAAGAAGGTAAAAAAAGAAACCCTCTGTCTTAATGTTCGTTTAAAATTGTTTCAGACAGTCCAATTACATGGTGTGAAAGCATCTATAGTCAATACTAGGGACCTATGCATAAATTCAACCCTAGGATTTCTGGTCTCAGGGTAGTGGTACTAGACAAGCTATAGTAGGTAATGCTCTTGGTCACTGAGAGAGAGGGGTTGTTTAATGTACATCTCAATAAAGCCTTTCAGTAATGAATTTATGGAGTAGCATTAGTGGCAAGGTCAGAAAAGTGTACCCTAGTTGAAGAGAGTCATACTATGGTAGTGAGACTCCAAAATTCTTGTGGTGGAAGAGGAAAATTCATTGATGTGTTTGCACCGTGCATGCATACATATGTGTGTTCTCGTTCCCCCTCTCTCTCTCTCGTGTGCACGTGCGTGTCTGTTAGCCAAGAGAAAAGGTAAAACTCAGTCTCTGTTCAGTGGCTAAAAATCATGATTTTAAAAAAACTTAAATCATATATTTACATGTATTTTTGTTTTTGTTTTTTTACTTTTCATTTTATAGTCTTAAATTGTTATAGTAGTACTTGTTTCTTAGTTTAATTGCTAAATCTCCTTTTCCCCAACTGAGATCTGAAATTCAGTAGGAAAAATTTCACACTTAAATTGCTCATCTGTGCTGAAACAAATCCAGGGCCTCATTAATATCCTTAATGCACAACACCACAAACTCCAATCCAAAATTGATAAGCAAAAGAGCCTGAGCTGTGTTTGCAAACAGTGTTACTTTTCGATATATTGAATTTCTACGTTTCAAGGAAGCTTGAAATATTTTGATCATACTGTCCTCTTTCATCAGGATTTGCAGTTTGAAGTCAGTGGGACCTGTGTGCCTAAATCACAAAGGTGCTTTTGAAAATGCCAACATTAAGAGCCTAAATTCAGGCCTAGAAATCTAACTTAAGGTTTCTATTTCTGAACTTTGGCCTGACTTTTTTTTGTTTGTTAAGTTCACCATAACTTAAATAACGTTTAATTGTTAAAACTGAGGTAACTTTCAGTTTGAAGCGACAAAGATTTCATGCCACTAAGATTTTTAATAAAAATTTTAACTTTTAATTCTGGAAACAGTTATGCACATGCTTAGCATGCACAGTGGTAGTCCTGTTGAATTCAAGAACTTATGGGATCAGGACCTTTAATTTTCAATATTTAGTTTTTTGCATATAGCATTTGTGTAAAATTCAACTAAGATACACCAATAATGGCATTTCAAGAAAGCATTTATTCTGCATGGGAGCATTTAAAAAAAGCATTAGTTCTGTGTAAATTTTAATCTAAAATTGCAAAGGCACAAATTTTTGCATCAGTTTTACAAAGCCTCAAAATGATTTTAAATCATTTCAATCTGGTTTCTGCCCTGAGATGCATAATGTCAAAAAGTGTGGATTTATCTTCCCTAGATGCCTACTGAGTGTCTTGACTTTTATTTCAGGAGTTCTCAAACTGTGGGTCAGGACTCCTCAGGGGGTCATGAGGGTATTACCTGGGGGGGGTCGCGAGCTGTCAGCCTCCACCCCAAATCCTGCTTTGCCTCCAGCATTTATAATGGTGTAAAATATATGAATAAGTGTTTTTAATTTATAAGAGGGGGTGGCACTCAGAGACTTGCTATGTGAAAGGGGTCAATAGTACAGTAGTTTGAGAACCACTGTTTTATTTGAATGGAAAATCTGAAGCAACTTGCTGTCCCAGGTTTGTTTCAAGTGTAATATTTCAAGGTTTAAGAAAAGGCCTAAAGGTTTGAGAATAAACTCAATATACAGTATTTACTTATTTATTTGTTAATTTTGTAGGGTGTAGCTGGGAATCCTATGGTAAAGTCGGTGCTTGATAAAACAAAACACTCAGTAGAGTCCATGATCACCACGCTGGATCCTGGCATGGCTCCATATATCAGTAAGTATTTGAGGCAAACTTCCATAGGGTAGTAAGTGTGAATCATACAGAACTTGTAAACTTAAAGTGAATCTTATACTCTTTAGAAGAACTTTTAAGTACTGTACAGGTTTACAATGAAACTGATCATTTAAAAGCAGTACTGGAGTGTGGTGTACACCGAATTTTGTACGTAAGACAGGTTTTTTTTTGTTGTTTTTAATGTTGGGCCATGGTTCAGGTTACACAACACTGACTTTTAGTGGTGTGGTAGTGATGGAATCATTACATTTGGAATGCTGCTATCTTTCTATGCCCCACTTTGCAATCAATTTGTAACTTCCCCAATTAAACTTGAGGTTGAAATGTCTCTAATTCGGCTCAGGAAGTGTGCCATAATTTCCAAAAATAGGCACTTTTTGGAAAGTTGTATAAAAACCCATTCTGCCACCTTAATTGGATGTTTTGTCAGGATGGTCTTGTGGTAAAGCACTGGACTGAGACTCAGGGGGCCTGGATTCTAGTCTCAGCTTTGCCACAGACTTTGTGTGATCTTGAGCAAGTCACACAGCTACATCTACACTGTGAGCCACGAGTGTGATTTCCCCTGCTCATGTACGCATACTTACGTAAACTTTTGTCAAGCTAGTGTGAGTGTAAATAGCAGTGTAGCTGTGGGAGCAAAGGTGGTGGCAGTGGACACGTGGCTGAGCTGTGGCGAGTACATATCCACTGGTTTGTGCTCAACCGTGCGTCTGCTGCCACTACCCGTATTACCGCATCTGCACTGCTATTTATGCTTGGGATAGCTCAATAAGAGCTGGGATGAGCATGTTTACGCAAGCAGGGGAATCACACTCCTAACTCACAGTGTGGATGTAGCCTTAATCTCTCTGTGCTTTAATCTTCTGCTTGTATGTTATATCCCTTTGTCCCTCTCATTAGACTGTAAGCTCTTCAGTGCAGGGACTGTCTGTTTGTATTACACTAGTGCCTAGAAGTCCTACCTGAGATTGGTGCCCCATTGTGCTAGGTGTGGCATAAACACACAGTAAGAGACAGTCCCTTCACTAAAGAGCTCACAGTCTAAATAGGCAGGACAGACAAGAATGGGATGGGAAACAGAGGTATGTAAAGTGACTTGATGCAGCAGGTTAGTGGCAGATCTGGGGATAGAACACAAGTTTACAGTGTAGTCCAGGGGATAGGCCAGTGTCTTACCCATTGGCCCACACTGCTTATACCAACGTTGGTTGGACTTTTAATGTATAGATTGCTATGTCTGCACAATCTGTTAACTTCAGAAAGATCACTCATGATGTCTCTAAAATATTTGAAGGTGAGCAGTTATCTGGGCACCTGCAGCTACCTCTTTATGGTGCAGTTCTCTGTCTGCTGTAGTCATCTGCATAGATGCATATGAAAATACAAAAACTGAGGAAAGGGAGAGGGAAGAGCTTGGAATCTTATTTAATAACTAGTAACTGAAAGTCCGTCCCCACCCACGGGCATGACATTTGGGTAAAGTAATTCAACATCCCGGCAGTCTGTAGAGTAAGAGTGGTGATTTGTTGAGTTACCTCTATTGTCACAATGATGTAAGACTTTGCATGGCATAGATACATGCCTTTATTGTAGCTGTTCACTGCATGGATGTAATTTGTAAAGTCACAATGGCTGAGAACTTAAATTGGATGGCAATAAACTGAAGCCCAGTGATGGTTGAACCTGGTGATATTTTGAACAAAAAGAGTTCTCAACTTTGCTTGTAGCTGTTTCCATTGCTTCACGCTGGTTAAACAGACATTCTAGACTTCAGAGTGACTCACAGGGAGCATCCTGGAATCTTAGAACAGACTGTACAACAACTTTAAAATATTTTAATTACAGAGTTATTCTAGGCTAAAAGGAAAAAAAAATGTAATGTTGTAGTTTAGTGCTAAAATATGTTGCATGCCTCAAGTGTGTTGGAATTTGTTTTTGTCCCTTCAGTAATCCAATAAGTATGCTAATTGCCAAGGAATACTCACCCGGCTAGTGGTTTATTTGTACTATAAAATGGTGCCTTTGTGGCAGACATGCCAAACCCATGAAAAAAATGCAGAAATTATGCTTGTTTTTGGCTTAATTGGCTTGTGAGTTGCTTGTTGACTAGTGTTTGGCTTGTAGCTTGTTGCTTCTTTTTTTTGATCGGCTCCCGGCAAGGAGAGGAGGGAGTCAGGGATGCACAGCGGGCCCACCACAGTCCCAGACTGCACGCCGGGAGTATGTAGTCACATAGTGTTGAGGTTCTTAGGGATTGCCTTGTTTTGGCCTTGTTTTGAAATGGGATTAGCTTGATTTTTGGCTTATTGTGAAAGTCAGGGTGCTTTACTGCGTGTAAGTTGGCAACTGTGCTTTGCGGTAAAGTCCATTGGATTTCGTTTTTAACTACGTTTGAGGGAATTTCACTAATCTTCTAGTATGAAAAAAAATAAGACAAAGTTCTCTTGTGTGCCACGTATATTTTAAATAAATGTTTAAGATTTTTATTTGTTATGTAAATTGCTTATACGAATCTTCCATCCAGCATGCTTCCATTTAAATGTGTTGCGTTTTCATGCAACAGTGTCATTGTACAGCCACTTTCAACTTTCTGTAGTAAAACCTACCTTATGGGGTACTTAAATATCATCCAGCATAGTTCTGATACCAGAAAGTGAGAATCGAAAGTCACTAAAAGGCCACAGAACACAACTTAAGGGTTTGTAGAGGCATGAAGAGGAAATGCTAATACTTGAATGTTTCTCTTCTCTTCAAGACCTGCAGCTCTTCTGGGTTGGCAAAAGTTTTTTTTATATTTTATTTAAGAAACTGATTTGGGATCTTTACTCATAGCTGACTTGGGAGTTGTTTCAAAGTTAAACTTTAAAGCGGCCCAGCCAGTTCTGAAGCACTGTTGAGTATGGTGACTGGGCTGAGAGGAAAAACACAGCATTTGCATTGCTGCTTGAGAATCGCTGGCAGCAGACTCCAAAGAGAGACTTCATAGTACTCAGTACTTCAAAGGTGTTGGGATACATAATATGTTACTTATAATGGATTTCAGAGCTGCTTCATCCCAATTCATCTTGAAAACTACAGGAACCTAGGTGGAGTTGTGGAGTGGATGCAAACCTATAGACTCTTTATGTCTTTGTGGCTAAAATTCTTAAAGATGATAATTATTCAATAGCATTGAGAGCCTCACATTTAAGTGACAAAGGCTTAGCTGCTCATTAAGTAAGAGTTTATTGTGTGGTATGAAATCACTTATAAGGCCAACCAGCCATGGAGAGAATGGCTTTGGGGGCAGGAAACCCCAAAGCTCTAGTAAATGTTGATTACACACAATTCAGGAAATCTAGAGTTAAAGGTTCCTACTTCAGTCTTAACTCTCTCTTCTTTCACAGGATCTGATCATGTAACTCTAGGCAATTTTATGTGGTATTCAGCATACAATATAATATTATCTAATGCAGTAATAAACTTGGAAACTTAAGATTCAGTTAACCAAATGAACTTGCCCATGTTGGAAGTTATATCAAATTGTCTAAAAAACACAAATTGTATCAAAGGGGAAGGTAGTTCTTGGAACTTTAACTGTTGTGTATACGGCCATTTTTTGTATTTGAGGAACCCTGTATGTCGCAGGATCATGACATAAATTCGCAACCTTCCTGTTGTCATGAAAATAGCAAAAGGCTCATCCCTGGCATCAGGGTGATTTTCCCCCTTCTTTGCAGAACTTCAGATCCCTGCTCCAAATCTGGGGGTGCTAGAGTTGCTTAGTGGAAAGGTTGTAAGAATTTTTTTTAACATGGGCAAAAACAATATATTTTCCCTTATGTCATTCTTGGAAAGAGCTGAACTATTTTAACTGACATGTTCTAAAAAGAATTTAACCTAAGGCAGGCACCTGGCATGGAAAATTTCAGTCTGAAGTTTGGCCAAATTTTGAGCTGCTGAAAATGGGGTCTTATAATGGAAGGCGTTGAGCAAGCTTTACTATTGGTGGTGCTGCTAGCTCCGCTTATCATGTGAAGTATGTGTTATGTTTTGTAATCACGTAATGAAAGCCTCTGTTGTAATCTGTACATTAGGGGAGGAGAGCCAAACTTGACATGCTAACCTTAACTCTGAATTTCCTGACTTGTGGTTAAAACCTCAAATTTAACATAGCTTTTAGCACATAATACCTTTATTTCTATATTGTAGCATTATACAGCATATAAGATGAGTGAACACATGCTCTCACACACTCATTACAGAAAAAAGAAGAACAGGAGTACTTGTGGCACCTTAGAGACTAACAAATTTATTAGAGCATAAGCTTTCGTGGACTACAGCCCACTTCTTCGGGTGTGTGTGTGTATGTATGTATGTATGTATGTGTGTATATATATATATATATATATATATATATATATATATATATAAAATTTGTTAGTCTCTAAGGTGCTACAAGTACTCCTGTTCTTCTTTTTGCGGATACAGACTAACACGGCTGCTACTCTGAAACCTGTCATTACAGGAAAATAATTATCATAAACCCAGGGCCGAGTCCTGCTCTTAATAAAGTTAATGGCAAAACTGCTGTTGAATTCAGTAAATATAATGTTGGGAATGAATCGCTTTCCTTTCCAACTAGTTACATTTCTGAGTGTGTCCTTGAATCCTGATAGTTTGGTTTGACAAGCTGCAGTATCTAGCTCATGTAGTGCACGCTAGAATAAAGAGTGTACCATATATAGAATAGTTTATTGGACATATAATAGATTAACATTAGCACCAACCTCCTAGAAGATTTTTATGCTGTCAGGGCATTCCACTAGAGTTTACTCCTGCATAATTCCTAGATGAATCTTCAAACACCTGTTAAACTATAGTGCCTGATTCCTTATTCATATCAAGATGTTCTCAGTTTTCTGTCTTACTGTACCTTAAGGTTTAATGCAATTGTTAATGTTCAGTGATATATACATAAAATTCCATTGAGCAATACGGTGACTTCTTGAATTTTTTGTTTTAAAAATGAAAGGCTTGGGTAGAATGTCCTGTTGTCACTATTCTGGCAAACCTCCAGTGACTTCTAATACAGAGAAACTGTTCCCTGTAATTGAGGGTTGACAAATCAATATGGGCCAAGGTGAAAACTCTTTTTTTCCAATATTTTAAGCTTCATGTTGATTGTGGTAAATGCTACTGTTGATGACGTATTGGGGTAAGTACTGCAGACTTCATCAGCAGGTTTTCTAGGTGCAGTGTTTGATGTCTGTCTCTCCTCCCCCCCCCCCCCCCCCAAAAAAAAAAGCATTACATTATCTTGGCCTTTTTTTAAAGAGGTTGCTTTAATTTTCTGTTTGTTCCTGCTGTCAGAGGATTTTTAGAAATGGCAGCTTAACAGACTAACAACTTTCCAGTCTTCTCTGTCTGTACAAAGTATTCATATTTGATACTTTGCAAGAGAAAATTAACATCCAATTAAACTACTTGAAGTTCAGCATTGTTTGCTTGAAAATACCAACGTGTTATATTGAGGGGTTTTTTAAGCTGTTCTTAAGAAGTGAAGCATGTTGCAGCAAGGACTTTTGGAAGGTGCTGTGATGGATTAAAGCTTATCCAAGATTGGCTAGTGAAAATAAAGGGAATGTAATATCTAAAATAGTCTTAGAAGCAGTTAAAAAACAAATGTGTGGGGGTGGTGAAAATGTGTCATTTTTAGGCTTCTTCCAAAAATATGAATTGTTTACTATAAAAAGTTTTTTTTTTTTAAATTCTTTCCTTAAAAATTATTTTCTTGATTAAAAATACAACCCACGTTTCATAGATGTTAGCTGTCTAAGGAAAACACGAACTACAAAGATGCGGAACCATTAGAGCTGCAAACAAGCAGACACAGTTAAACAAACTATGTTGAAGCTCATGGTTCAAGAATATACTTGGAAAAAACCCTTTCTTTTGGGCTTTTATAGTCTTATAAGTATTAATGAGTATGAGGTGTCAGTTCATTTGCTTGTGGGCTAGTCTCCACATTACCAAAACATATCAGACTTTATTCCTATGGCCAGGATTTAAAAAAAAAAAGTGTTAACCAAAGTCAGGCTTCTAAATTCATATTCTGGCTTCTATAAGTTGTCTGTTCTTTAAAAAGGACTGAGCATCCATCAGCTCCCATTGACTTCCCTGAATGCAAAACTTACTTTAAAAAAAATCCTAATTTTAACTCTTCACCTAAAAGATTTCCTAAGTAGAGGTTACTTCATGAGAGATGGCTGGTGAGAACAATTTCCTTTTAACCAACACTCCTGTTTCCAGTACCCATTACAAGAAACTCAGCTTGACATGCGTTGTACAGTACATGAGGAAGACAGGGAAAGAGAATTCTGATTTTTATTGAGGCCTACTCTGAGATGTGAGTGTATTTTGAATTAGCTTCTATTAAAATATTTTGTCTTTGTAGAATCTGGGGGAGAACTGGACATAGTGGTTACCTCCAATAAAGAAGTAAAAGTTGCTGCCATTCGAGATGCTTTCCAAGAAGTCTTCGGAATGGCCACAGTTACAGGAGAAGCTGGACTGTCTAACATTGCACCACAACCTGTGGGCTATGCAGCTGGATTAAAAGTAAGGGGTTAATAGCAATGTAGAAAGTTTTGTGCGGAAAATATCACAAATATCAGTGATCATGAGTGGAGCAGTTTGCCTAGAACAATCCCATCCTCTGAGAAATACCTTTCTGTCTCCCCAGAAAAATTAAATGGGGGAGCTTTCTTGTTCATTACTGTCTTTGTGTATAGGTGTCATCTATGCCAAGTCAGTCATTAGAAAGTGGTCTCAGGCATTTGTGTCCTGTTGCAAAGACAGTTAAAGGGCATAATTATTTTGTCAATTTTCTACATGGTCACTGACTGCAAATGTACCTAGCATATTGTGTCAGATCATGAGTTTCACAGTGTATCAATTCTTGGTCCCCTGTCTACTTTACAGTACCATTTTAAATAAATTACACTAGTTTTAAAGGAGAGAGTCTCCTATGATGTTACCAACTTGATAAAGTTTTAACATAATTAGGTGATTAAACAGCCAGAACATAATGCTAGAAAATATAGGTGAGAGTAATAGAAACATTTACAATCTTTAACCATGGTGAAACTCAGCACCATTACAAGTAAAGGTGTCTTAATTTTCTTTCAATATAAAGCTAGTTATTTTTCACAGGAAGTCAGTAATTTGATTTGTAATGAACTAAATCAATTTTGAAACTGTCAAAGTTTTATCACAGTTCCTGTAACTTTTGGGATTCTAAAGGAAACATTTTTTACTTCAAAATGTTGTTTGTTATATAACACCAAAGGCTTTTTGAACAATATCTGTGGTGTATCTTAATGATAAAAGTTACATTCGTCCATCAGTTTTATGCTATGTTGTGACCTAAAGAGAATATTTTCTAACAACTTGTTACGTTGTCATCTAGGGAGCTCAGGAAAGGATAGACAGCTTGCGTCGGACTGGAGTGATACACGAGAAACAGCCTGCTGTATCTGTAGAAAATTTCATCGCAGAATTGCTTCCTGACAAGTGAGAGGCTTAGAAGTATTCTTTGGAAGAAAAATCATTCTGTATTGGGTCCAGGTGCCCCATAAAGAGTTGTTAGCAATATTCTACTTGGGAGATGAAAGGAGAGAATCTGTCAGTGTACGGTATTGTCTTGGCAGGCTTTGCTTTGATGAAATTGTTCAGCTTCTTGTCCAAAAAATCTTGAGAGCTTAATAGCTAAATTTTGTCAGGTTTATGAGACTCAAAGTTGAAAAACATTCCACAGTTGCACTTAAATCTACAGAAGTACGAGACTTATAATAAAGTAAGAGTTGGAATTGGTTACTAGTTCTGTTCTAAAATGACAACTGATTTGGAGAGTAAACTGGGTAGATACTGAGACTCTAGTAATGTTATGCTGAGGTAGTACCTTCATCTAATAACGTATGATATTCTCAAGTCTGGTCAGTTTTCCTTTATGTACTTCCCAGCGCTGCTCTCAGCAGTTGTGACAGGCTTTTGTTTTGGAGTTCACATTAACTTGTTTTCTAAACAAACTATTTTCCTAAGAAAAGATGGAACTAACAAATAATTGTTGAAGTAATTCTTTTCTTAATACAATTTGAGAAGTATTAGGGCCCATTTCTTGTTTGTCTTATATGATTTCTTCAGAAAATACTTCTTTTAAGAAGAAACAAAAAAACAAACAACCCTCCACAGCCTTGCCGATGTGCTGGGCTTTGATTTGTTTATTTTTTGAACCTACTCTGCTCCATTCAATTACACTTTTCAAAGCTACCTTTAATACTTTAGGTAGAAGATCGAGCTTGGATTTTTACCCTGCCAGAGTTGCATCATTGCTAGAATGCCATTCTTCAATTGGTTGATGTTCTTTACTGTTTAAAGCTTGGGTAACTTGCGTGCCATTGCAGGTGGTTTGACATTGGATGTCTGATTGTTGAAGATCCAGTCCATGGGATTCATCTAGAAACTTTTACCCAAGCGACACCAGTGCCTCTGGAATACATTCAACAGGTGAGGTTTTTTTCGTTTTTTATCAGGGGGTAGACTTGTGGCCTGAGCACTAGGAGTCAGAACTCCTTAGTTCTAATCTCATCACTGACATTGATTCTCTGGGCAGTTACCTCTCCATTTATAAAATGAGGCTAAGGTCTACCTGAAAACTGTTGTGAAAGTTAGTCAATATGCGTAATGGCTTTTTGCAGATAAACACTGTACAAGTCTCATTACTTTTTTAAATTAAAAAATCCAAAACAACTTGTGTAGACACATTTCAGTTTGCAAACATGATTTTTCATAGGTAGTCATTTAAATCCAAGATGACAGTTGGCAAAAGCCATGTCATAAAGATCTAAATTGTGCCCAGGAAAGAAATTTAAATTTTAAAATGCTTTCAATAAAGAATAGTGGAATGTTTGAAAATAATGAATTATTAAAACATGCTGTGCAGGTTACTGCTGAGTCAATATATTTTTCCATCAGTGAGAAGATGGCAGTTTCTGAATCATAATGCTTGCATTTGTATTAAGTGTGACTTAATGACACAATAAGTTATTACCCAATCCTACAATATATTAGAGGGCCAAAATGCTGAGCCAGCATGGAGTCCTATTGCCTTCAGTGAACCTATATGCAAGTGCAAGGGTCTTCCCATGCATGATATTTTTGCTGGGTTAAGACCTTCTGTTTAGCATATGTAATCTTGGTTTTAGGTTATTTTGCACATAACTTAAAATAATAAAACTGGTCCTTGTCACTTTAAGTGAAGTGTAGCCTTGCTCTAGGGGACTTGGGATTCACCACTCCTGTATTCAATTCCTAGCATTGCCACTGACTCAGTATCACCTTTTCTAAGGGCCTTAGCCTATTCCTTAGCTTGCCCTTCTTTACTTGCCATCTCCACAGAAGTATTGAGAGTTTCAATTAATAGTAAAACTATTTGAGAGGTTTGGCTGAGATGAGCTGTGTGAGTGCAAATTATTGTTTGTATACATAAATGTTAGCATTTTAACAATGTGACCTAGACTCCATTTAGTTCTTCAATTATAAAATATTTATAAAACTTGAGGCAAAGTTTAATGACTTTTTAAAAAATTGAGTTCATAAATGTGATTTAAACTGCCAACAATTAGCAGCAAACAGACAATCCCAAGATTCAGTAGCAGCAACCACTATGGAGGAAATAAGAATAAACAAACAACTGCCTTGTCATTTCTTAATAAGTGGAGGTATCTCCTATCCAAACCTGTGTATGAGTTAAAGTCCTGCATAAACAGATTCTTTGTTCTGAGGCTGTGACCTTAGAAGATGTAGGCTGTGATCTTTCCTCTTTGGGCTGCGGCACTCCAACAAAGAGGAAATTTCAGAACTGACTCTCCAATCAGAATGCCCTTTGAAGGTTTAAACTTCAGAGTGTCTGAGCTCATATCAGAGACACAAGGTAGGTGAGGTAATATCTTTTATTGGCCTAACTTCTGTTGGTGAGAGAGACGGGCTCTGAAGAAGACGTCTGTATAAGCTCCAAAGCTTCTCTCTCTTGCCAATTGAAGTTGGTCCAATAAAAGATATTACCTCATCCACTTTATCTCTCCAGTATCCTGGGGTCTACCTGGCTACAACTACACTTCATACAACGTTAGTTTATCTCATCCACTTTGAAGGTCACAAATCAAATATAACCTAACATCACCTAGCTTTTGCAAAACATAACCAATAAGAATTTTTTTTCTATTGTTTCCCAACATTTTTCTGTAGGATCTTTCCCATGAAAAATTGCTAAACAAAACAGTTTTTGTTCTGAATATAAACTTCAGTTTCAGTTTTTGAAAACCCAAAACACCAAGATGTGGGTGTTTATCTGTTTTGCTACTGAATCCAATGGAAGACTGCCTGGATCTTTTTTTCACTTTAATTTTTCAGAACTTTATCCAACTTTGGGGAATGTGCACATTCCAAAAGGAAAAATGTAACTTTTTCGGTCTCATGAGCCTTGTTGACTTGTATTCAATTTGTGATCCACTGTAACCCTGAGATCATTTTTAGCAGTACTATTGCATAACCAGTTATTCCCTATTTTATAGTTGTGCATTTGATTTTTCCTTCCTAAGTGTAGTACTTGGCATTTGTCTTTACTAAATTGCATACAAAAGTAAAAATACAATTTGTAGTGGCTAAGACTTAACAAGCCACAACTTTTGTTCAAGGCAGATTTCTTACCAGTCTTTTTCTTTCCAGCCGTGGCTGCCTTTCTGTCAAAGATCTTTGCCTAAGCAGGTTTTTTTACTTACATTCAGGTCCCAGAGACTTCAGCCCCCTTGGTTGAATTACCTATCTTTTTTCAGCTTGCAAGAGCTCTGGCCCCTTGTTTCTGTCCAGTAATGGATGGCAAGATGGCTTCTTTCTCTCTCCTTATATCTTCCCAATCTCACTGTTTTGTCCCCAGACTCAGGATGGACCTCTGGCTGTTCTTCCCTTTCTGTGGACTTTCTATCCCCATGCTGATTCATATGTAAAATGACTTCTTTTGTTTTGATTCAACAGTGCTACCCTCCCTCCTGTCTAGGGAAAAACTTGTTTCTCTATGTTTGGTCACAGACTTTAAAGCATAATATCATTGTGTATCCAAATTTCCTCATATAGTGTTAATACATACATTTGATAATGATATTAATCAACAGTGTGTTACTAGCTTTCATAAAAGACCTTACTTGATACACGTTTATAAAAAAAATAATATTATATACCATCAGTTGATTCCATTACTTATTGTTTGAGGTTCAGATCCCCTCCAGAGGCTCTTTCCCCCACTCGCTGGGTTGATATTTTTGTTTACCTTTCTATATAACTGTGCCTTCGTTGTCTGCCTGACCAGCAAATACATATTTCTTTGTTTAGGTCAGACTGGCTTTATGCATTGCTTTCCAGTGATAATATTACATGCCATCTTTTGGGTATGTATCATGACGGTGTGTCAGGTGTGGTGAGCATGTCAGGCCTGATAAGAATAGCTGACACAGAGTAGTAAACCACCAATTGGTCTCTGTGTTACAGCATACTCTCCACTCCATTACCTAAGTCATTAATGAAAATGTTGAATAGTATCAGGCCCAGAAGTGACCCCTATGGGAGCCAACTAGATAAGCCCTCCCAGTTTGACAGCAAACTATAGATAACTACTCTTTGAGTACAATCTTTCAACCAGTTGTGCATCCATCTTATAGTAATTTCATCTAGACCACATTTCCCTAGTTTGCATATGAGAATGTCAGACTGTTTAAAAAGTTTTACTAAAATGAAGCTGTATCACATCTGCTTCCCTTCTAGTCAGTAGCCAGTAACCCTGTAAAAGACGGAAAGTAGATTTGTTTGGTATGATTTGTCCTTGACAAAGCCAAGCTGGCTATTCCTTATAACCCTGTTATCCACTAGGACTAGGTACTTACAAATTGATTGTAGAGTAATTTGTACCAGTAACTTGCCAGGGATCTGTTATGTAATTTCCTGGGTTCTCTTTTAAAGATAAGTACTACCTTTACCCTTCTCCAGTTATCTGGGACCTTACCTGTCCTCCCTGAGTTCTCAAACATAACTGCTAATGGTTTTAAGATTGCTGAAACTAGTTCCTTAAGTACCCTACTGACCTGAATACATCTAACTTATCTAAATATTCTATTCTTTAACCTGTTCTTTCCCTGTTTTGGCTTGCATTCCTTCTCCCTTGTTGTTCATACTAATGGTGTTAGTATCTTGTCACCGGTCAACCATTTTGGTGAAGACTGAAAAAAAAAAAAAAGACATGAAATACCTCACCCTTCCTGATCATCCATTATTAGCTCTCCCCCGCCCCCCAAGGACTTTACCCTCAACCAAGTGAGTGGACAAGAATACAACCTGCACCCCTGACTCCTTTACCGTCACTCCCAGAGCCCTGTGCTCATTGCTGAGCTGCTCAGGGTCATATCTGGAGTGTCATTCGTGACCATATGGTTGAGCAGCATGAAGTAGTGGTTGGAGGGACAGAGGAGCCTTAGCAACTTTTCTGTAACATCTCAGGTGTAGGCTCCAGGCTAGCAGAACATCTCCTGAAATATCATGTCAGATTGGCAGATGGATTCCTCCATTCCCCTTGAAAGTGAGTCCCCGACCACCAACATTCTGCACTGCCTTTTTGGGGTTGGGGGTGGCCGTAAGCATCCTAGTTTGGGCGCAGGTGGCTCCTCCTTCTCAGGCCTGGTCTACACTAGGCGTTTATGTCGAAGTTAGCGCCGTTACATCGAATTAACCCTGCACCCGTCCACACCGCGAAGGTATTTAGTTCGACATAGAGGTCTCTTTAATTCGACTTCTGTACTCCTCCCCGACGAGGGGAGTAGCGCTAAATTCGACATGGCCATGTCGAATTAGGCTAGGTGTGGATGGAAATCGACGCTAATAGCTCCAGGAGCTATCCCACAGTGCACCACTCTGTTGACGCTCTGGACAGCAGTAAGAGCTCGGATGTTCTGAACTGCCACACAGGAAAAGCCCCGGGAAAATTTGAATTTGAATTCCTTTTCCTGTCTGGCCAGTTTGAATCTCATTTCCTGTCTGGACATCGTGGCGAGCTCAGCAGCACTGGCAACGATGCAGAGCTCTCCAGCACTGATGGCAGTGCAATCTCAGAATAGAAAGAGGGCCCCAGCATGGACTGATCGGGAAGTCTTGGATCTCATCGCTGTGTGGGGCGATGAGTCCGTGCTTTCCGAGCTGCAATCCAAAAGACGGAATGCAAAGATCTATGAGAAGATCTCTAAAGACATGGCAGAGAGAGGATACAGCCGGGATGTAACGCAGTGCCGCGTGAAAATCAAGGAGCTGAGGCAAGGCTACCAGAAGACCAAAGAGGCAAACGGACGCTCCGGATCCCATCCCCAGACATCCCGTTTCTACGAGGCACTGCATTCCATCCTCGGTGCGGCCGCCACCACTACCCCACCACTGACTGTGGACTCTGAGGATGGGATAGTGTCCACGGCCGGATCCTCGGACATGTTAGCGGACGGGGAAGATGAGGAAGGAGATGAGGAGGACGAGGCAGTCGACAGCGCTCACAACGCTGATTTCCCCGACAGCCAGGATCTCTTCATCACCCTTACAGAGATCCCCTACCAACCCTCCCCAGCCGTTACCCCGGACACAGAATCTGGTGAAGGATCATCCAGTAAGTGTTGTAAACATCTAAACATTTATTTGTAACAGAACATGATTATTAACAATTTAAAAAATGGGTTTCTCATGATTAGTTTGATTAACTTAACGGTTCAGTCATGGGCAGTGCAACTATTCCAAAAAATCTAGCAATGTCCGGTTTTGCATGATTGTCCTGCCCAAGCCGCTCTACTGTTTAGTCCCTGCTACTGCAGCTACAGTAAGATGCGGTCTATATGTCCGGGGATGGAGCAGTAATCCTCCTGGGACATCTCAAGGAAGCTCTCCTGCAGGTAATTTGAAATCCGCTGCATTAGGTTCTTGGGGAGAGCGGCCTTATTGGGTCCTCCGTAGTAGGACACGTTGCCGCGCCACGAGACTAGCAAGTACTCCGGAATCATTGCTTGGCACAGCATGGCGGCATACGGCCCTGGTCTTTGAAGGCTTTCCCGGAGCATTCTCTGTCTGTCGCTCTCAGAGATCCTCATGAGGGTGATGTCGCTCATGATGACCTGCTTTGAATGAGGTAGGGGAATGTTAGTGTTGGGACTGCTTTACCGTTCCTTTACAGAACTGTAACCGCTGGTTTGCAGCCACGCGGTGGAGGCGGGAGAGGGTCAGCCGAAAGGGATCGTTCCCGGGGACAGCCGCGAGGGTGTGGGACAGGAGCAGACTTCCTGCTTGCCGGATTGCTGGCAGCAGGGACCGACATTGATTTCAATGTGAAATGAGGCCATTGCTAATATTAAAGTTTTAAGCTGCCACGAATCTACGGCTTACCATGTCTGCGTGCAAGAGCAATTCCGTTGTCCTGACAGGGTTCTCAAAAGTGCTCTGCAAAACCCCAGACACTGAATGCGAAGGCCGAGAATTCGACCTTGTGCTGAGTGCGCATGTGATAGGTGCTGTGCATGGTCCTGTTCACAGAGAAAGACTATGTTCTTTGTTCACAACTACATTTATCTTTCTGAGGAATTCACTCCCTTTTTCCCATTCCCACAGCCCCATCTGCGACTGTCTCACAACCTAGCCTGTCATCACACTCCCAGAGGCTAGGGAGGATTAGGCATAAGAAGAAGAGGACACGGGAGGACATGTTCTCAGAGCTTATAGCCTGCTCCCGAGCCCAGGCAGCACAGCAGACCCAGTGGCGGGAGAACTTGTCCCAAATGCACCAAGCCAACATGGATCGGGAGGAGAGGTGGCGTCAGGAAGACCAGCAGGCGACTCAAACCCTGCTTGGACTACTGAGGGAGCAAACGGACACGCTCCGGCGCCTTGTGGATGTTCTGCAGGAACGGAGGCAGGAGGACAGAGCCCCGCTGCAGTCCATCTCTAACCGCCCTCCCCCGCCACCAAGTCCCATACTCCCTTCACCCAAAGTGCACAGAAGGAGAGGCGGCAGAGTCCCTGCTAACTCTCACTCCACCCCTGCAGAGAGCTCGAGCAGCAGAAGGCTCTCATTCCCCAAAGTTTGACAAGTTCTTTCCTTCCCGCCTGACACAAGCCCCCGTCCAAGTTTCACTTCCCAGTCCCATGTGTAGTTGATAATAAAAAATATGTTTCTGTTAACTACTGTTTCCATCATGTTCTTTTGGAGGAGGGGGGGAAAGGGGGTTGGTAATTGGACAGGACAGTCACCTTTGGCAGGGTACATAGTCGGGGGCAGGCACAGCAGCAGGGCACATACATAGTGCAGTGATGCAGTGACTACTTACCCTGGTTAGTCTGGGAGGTTCTTTTCATGTTATGTGGTGGGGGGTGGGTTGCTCTGTGACTTTGTGGCAGGGGAGGGCAGTTAGAGATCTTAAGCGGCGGTCCTTAGGCAGGATCACAGAGCCACACAGCAGGGGATCTGTAACCGTCCCCCCCCTGCCACAAAGTCACATAGACCCCCCATACACACAGTCCCTATCAGGAGGGGTGACAGGCTCCGTTGAAAGAACCATCCCACCGCAGCGGAGCCTGTCAGTCCTTGAGTTTAGAAGCTGCATTCGCGCGACTACACTACACCCGCTCCGCACCACAGTCTGCGTCCCAGTTTTTAAAAATTCCCGCGAAAACAGTATTAAAGAAAACGGTGTGCTTTAACAAAGTAGAACTATTTTTATTTTGAAACGTGTGTTGGAAGTGGGGTGAAGGCTTCTCTGTACACAAAATTAGAAAGTCACAGGTTACCCTGCTCACTCAGGAACTTTGCTTTCAAAGCCTCCCGGATGCACAGCGCTTCCCGCTGGTCTCTTCTAATCGCCCGGCTGTCTGGCTGTGAGTAATCAGCAGCCAGGCTAATTTCCTCAACCTCCCACCCCGCCATAAAGGTCTCCCCCTTGCTCTCACAGAGATTGTGGAGCACACAGCAAGCTGCTATAACAATGGGGATATTGGTTTCGCTGAGATCACAGCGAGTCAGCAAGCTTCTCCATCTCCCCTTGAGACGTCCAAAAGCACACTCCACCACCATTCTGCACTTGCTCAGCCGGTAGTTGAAGAGTTCTTTTTCAGTGTCCAGGGCACCTGTATAGGGCTTCATGAGCCAGGGCATTAGCGGGTAGGCTGGGTCCCCGAGGATGACTATAGGCATCTCCACATTCCCCAACAGTTATTTTGTGGTCCGGGAAGTAAATACCTTGCTGCAGCCGTCTAAACAGACCAGAGTTCCTGAAAACACGAGCGTCATGAACCTTGCCCGGCCATCCGACATTGATGTTGGTAAAACGTCCCCTGTGGTCCACCAGTGCTTGCAGCACCATGGAAAAGTAGCCCTTTCTGTTAATGTACTGGCTGGCCTGGTGGTCCGGTGCCAGGATAGGGATGTGAGTTCCATCTATGGCCCCACCGCAGTTTGGGAATCCCATCGCTGCGAAGCCATCTATGATCGCCTCCAAGTTTCCCAGGGTCACTACCTTTGGCAGCAGTACATCAACGATTGCCTTGGCTACTTGCATCACAACAACCCCCACGGTAGATTTGCCCACCCCAAACTGGCTCGCGACTGACCGGTAGCAGTCAGGCGTTGCAAGCTTTCAGAGGGCTATGGCCACTCGCTTCTGGACAGTCAGGGCTGGTCGCATCCGGGTGTCATTGCGCTTCAGGGCAGGGGACAGCAACTCACAAAGTTCAAGGAAAGTTCCCTTCCGCATGCGGAAGTTTCGCAGCCACTGTGATTCATCCCAGACCTGCAGCACTATGCGGTCCCACCACTCAGTGCTTGTTTCCCGTGCCCAGAATCGCCGTTCCACGGCATCAACATGACCCATTGCCACCGTGATGTCCTCGGCGCTGGGTCCCCTGCTTTCTGAGAGGTCTGTGCTACTCTCAGACTTCAGGCCATCACCGCGTTGACGTAGCCTCCTCGCCTGACTTTTCTGCATCTGCCTCAGGGCAACCTGTATGATAAGCTGCGAGGCGTTGAGAGCGGCCACAACTGCAGCGATGGTTGCAGCGGGCTCCATGCTCACAGTGCTGTGGCGTCCGCGCTGTCAATGACTTGAAAAGTGCGCGAAATGATTTCCCGCCGGCGCTTTCAGGGAGGGAGGGAGGGCGGGAGTGATGGACGGATGACGACAGTTACCCAAAAGCACCCTGGCCCCTTTTTTTTTTTACCCAGAAGGCATTTGCGGCTCCACCCAGAATTCCAATGGGCGGCGGGGACTCCGGGAACTGTGGGATAGCTGCCCTCAGTGCACCGCTTCCAATGTCGACGCTTTCCCCGTTAGTGTGGACTCACAAAGTCGAATTACTGTCCTTAGTGTGGACACACACGTTCGACTTTGCAATATCGATTCCAAATATTCGATTTAAGTAAAATCGAACTACTCTCGTAGTGTAGACAAGGCCTCAGCCATTGCGGTCTGCTCCTCACATATTACCATCTGTCACAATTATCTATCCCCTTCTTAAACAATTCTTTTGCTGCTAATTTAATTCTCTGGAGAGGAAACTTTGGTCTTGCATCAAAACTGTTGTATACTTTTGTCAATAACAAAATTCATGACAATGTTAGGGCAGAATTTGATTATATTCTAGCAAATGTACTGGCATTTATTGTCATCTAATGGTGTATTGCTTCTACAAGACAGTAGGATCTGTGAGGCTGTGCACACAATATGGGTATTTCAACTTAGGTAGACAGTGCACACACAGCATCTGATTGAGTCAGTGAGAATGTTGCCACTCAAGGAGCTAAGAATGTGACACATTGTAATTTTAATGAAATTAGTATGGTATGATGATGTAAGGAGTTGACATCCAGTTCTGGTATGGACTCCCTCTAATTTTGGGCAAATCGCTTGGAGTCTGTCTGATTTTCCACATTGAGATGGGATACTTGTTTCACAGGGTTGTTATAAGGATTATAATATTTTTAAAGCCCATTGAAAGATGAAAATCACTAGATATATAAGTAACTTTATTGATCACATCTGTTTGGCAGCTTTTTAATATAACATTCTGGTAATGACAAGGTGACTTTATTTTAATAGTCATGCTGTACTCCAGCTCTGGGAATGTCTAATGGTTGTCTAGGAATGTAATATGTACAACTATGAAAAACTGTTGGGTGGGCAGAGGTGTAACCAGTTATTGTGGGGCAGACTTTTAGGGTCAGATTCTAATACCCTTTCTCCTTGTATATTCTTATTCAGGAAGCCTTTTAAAATTACTGAGACTACTGACCAAATAAAGTGTTAATCCAGGGGAATATGGGTATTAGAACCTGGCCCTTCAACTCATTCATTTAATAACATCTCCTCAAATTATTACACAGGCGCAGAGTCTCACTCCCCAGGACTACAATCTAAGATGGTCAGGTCTTTTGGTGACAGTTGGTGAAGTGCTGGAGAAGAATTTACTGAATATCAACAGGACTGATTGGCATGTGGCATTCACTGGTATGTCCCGTCGACAAATGATCTACAGTGCAGCCAAGGCTATAGCAGGAATGTACAAACAACACTTACCACCCAGGACCATTTGAAAGAAGCTTGACTCATCACACTGAGTACTGTTTTTCTGTTCAGCTTGATATGAAGGAAAAGATTGCAGCTTCTGCCAATATTCAAGTCCTCTGTGGATACAGCACAATTTTGTAATCTACCTGTCAACTGTAATTTTTTTCTTTTTAAAAAATGAAGGTACTGTTCCAATAATGGAAATGAACAACTCCAATTTTTAGTAATCCAGTATAATTAATGAGAAGGGAATTAGATGCAAACAGATACATTTATAGCAAGGCCAAATAGCATTAATTAAAATTTGTAAGGTGGAATGCATTTTCATTTCAGACACTTAACTTAATATTTTATTTACTCAAGTATAACTTTTTAAAAGGGGGTGAGGGTACAAATATTATCTTTTGCATTTCAGTCGAGGCACTACCCTGTATTTTCTAGATGTCTAAATTTTGGAAGTATTTAGCACTTCATAGGGTTGGCCCCTATGTTTGCATGATCTCAGAACTGTTGCTGAGTAGTTCTAAAGCATCTTAAAAGTGAATAACCAAGGAAGGGCATAAGTCCATGCTCAAAAATATCCAAAGTGGGGGCCAAAATAACTTTGAATTTTCATCTTCCATACCTCTTTTAAAAAAATACTTTTTCTGAAGTATGGTCCAAGACAATTCCCCTGGAAACCAATGAATTAGGCACTTCATACACATGAAAATGTGTCAACAACTCAGTATAACACAATTCACTTACTCCAGCATTTATTTACATACAGTCATCTGGGGTACATAACGCAAGCTCTTATGTAATTTTCTTTATCAGTTTTCATCTACCACAAATTAATATAGCAAACTGTGACATTCATACGGTTTGCTCTGCCATTCTATATTTTCCAAAGCAGGAATAAACTCCTGCATGGTGTGATAGGTGTCGTTGATTCACTGCTTCTCCTATATATCTTTGATATCTGTCCTTCATAGCTGAAGATATCCCAAATCTATGCTCAAAGATAATCCTAAATCTCTATTCAGAAATACAGAAGTTATTGTAAAATAATATTTTGATAATAGGTTTGTTTTAAAAACAATGAATTCTTTGTTTGCCTTAAACACTAGCTTTTCAGCTTGAACTGCTCTGCCTTATCTTTTGTAGATGATTTCAAAGAACACTTTTATATGCCATATACTGTCTAGCCAACTTCTTATATTTGTACCCAGTGAAAACCTGTTCTTTTTCTAAGTAATATATTTTGCCATAATTGGCTCAGTGTAAATTAATATTAAATAAACATTTTTCCTACAGAATTAAACCTTTTTCATTTAAGATTTTTTTTAAATAGTTTGCCTGAATGAGTGTAACTTTTACTGAGTCTTACGCAGGCCATTTGTATAACTGGTATCTAATGACACAGCATAGCTTGTTATCTGAAAATAGAAACCTACTAGTTCAATATTTTTGGACCAAGAGCTCAAAATGAGAGAGAGAAGTGGGCACGAACAAGCTCTTTATTTTCTTCGCTGCTCTGAGTCTCTAAACCATTCGATCTCATGCCCTCTTTTCTTTCTCAAATTTAGAGTATTTGACCTCTTCCCCAGGAAAAGTGGGGCTTGGATAATATAGTGATGAAGACCACAGAGGTATCTAGAAAGACTTTTCGTGTGGAGTCCGAGTTGTCTCTTCCCTCCTCATGAATCTTTTGAAAATAACTGTGAATAATAAAAGAAAATCAAGAATCTGAGATAGTATCATGAGAAGAAAATCAAGCAAATGAAAATCACTCCAGAAACGGAGTCAGTTTTATGTCTTACACAATCTCTCACAGAATGAGTGTGTCTCCAGTCAATTTTATTTGTACCACGACTGTGGCAGGCAACATGTTACCTGGAAAATATTTTCAGCAAACATGGTAAGCTGCTGCTATGTCTAATCCTGTCTGTAAGAGCAGTCTGGCCTTTTCCATCATAATCCAAAAAGATGGTACAGAAACCTCTTGTCTGCCAGTCTTCAGTAAGGGCATCTTTGCCCTTTCAATTTATGAATTTTTTTTTTCTTGAATACACATTGTGAAAAATGTTTGTTGCTCTTTCCCCCCAAGTGGAGGTAAAAGATTTCTAATACTCAATTGGGTTACATGTCCAGGCATGAATCAGACAGCCTATTTCAATTTTAATAGGCTACTTTGTTTTTCTCCTGGACCTTTTTGTCCTCTCTCCTGACAGTTGTCACCATGATGAAGTGAACTGCTGCTAATTTTTCAGCACCTTACTCACAATGACAGCTGCTCAAGAATGGGTGGCCATGACATCTACTTCCTATGATACTACTTGGTAGGATTGAAGTTGCCCAACTGCCTGACCCAGGTTATTTGTGTAGTGTATAGCACTGTTATAACTCTTTACCTCCGAGAGTTCATCACCATACAAAACAGTCAAGAGTCTGCTATGTCAGTGCGGTTTCTGAATCCCCAGTGTCAGTTGCTTCTTCAAATGTTCCAGGAGCATAGCTCCAAAATTCTGGGTAAATGGTAATTTTTTAAAAGGATGCCACTCATTCAGACTAGGAATTCCCTACCACTTGTGTTCTGGACAAAAAGTCAAACCACTAACAATTTCTTCTAAAATGGGGTATTAAACTCTGAACAGTTGGGGTGTATGAGGCAGGAGCATATCTACTCTGTGGAATGCAAGTAGTTCCACAGTGAGATCAAACACATTCTCGATTGCTGCTAGAAAAAGGAAGCACTGAAACTGCTTGTCTGTAAGGCAAGCTCCCTGCCCTGTGCTCTGAAGCCTGACAAATTAGGCTATATTGGACCAGCGTGGGAGCCTGTTGCAGAGTCTGAGCCCTTTATAAGAAACACCTTGCTAGCTGCTCCAATTCCTCTGTTACATCAAGGGAGATCTATGATCAGCTCTTCTGCTGATGGTAACTGGGACTGTATCATGGGGGAAGTGAGGTGGTCTCTCAGGTGAACAATATGGTGGCCCACAATTCTAAATAACACAGTTATTTAAGAATAAATGTGCTTCCTTATAAGGTAAAAGCATTACAGAGAAAACATTAAAAACAACAAAAGAACCTACACCCATGCTAAAAAGCTTAACCCAGATCACCCCAAGTCTACCTTCGGGTTCTAGTAGGTGTCAGTCCTTAAAAACCTTCAACTGGGTTTTCCTTGTGGTTAAAAGTTCATAACTGTCTTAGGTTCAGAACCGGATCAACCATGAATAGTTCAGTCTTGACTTTATACAGCTTGGGCCTTTGATCCTGGCCTCATGTGATAGGTGATCAGCAGACAGGTGATCAACAGACAATGATCCCCTCTGCAGGTATAGCTTCAAAAGGCTGCATTCACCTCCCTTCAGATATTCCCCTGGAGAAAACACGTTTTGTTCCAAAAGTCCATTAGTATCTGTCACATTGTTCAACAGAGTCTTTTGAACCCCTCCCCCAGTGTCTCAACTGTCGCATCTCCTCCCTTGAGAGGTTATATACAACACTGGTTCACAGTAATACATAAACTATTCATTTAATACCATGGACCCCAAAGATACTTAAACTTAATTCAATAACGTCTTCTAACATTATTTTAGGAAACTGCCATCTGTCACTTCTACTATGCTGCCATTAATTACCATTAATTGATAATGAAAACTTAAAAAAAAAGACAAAAACAATGTGTGGTGCTTGTGAATAACTTGTGAAAATGTGACCATCACTTTGTAACTCTCAGCTCTCTCGTACTAGTTACGCTGTCTCAAAATGGAACAGTTCCTGTTATCGCTAAGATTCTTTGTAGGGATTTTCTCTGTACTACGGTTGGATTCCCCGGCTTTGACCTTAATTTTCTTCAAACTTCTTTAGCAAAAAGCACAACATGAGATGAAAGTCATTGCCTCTGTTCTGATGACATCTGATTTGCTCTGTTTTTAACTTTCCTTTTTTAGTTTCCAGTACTTCTGTCATTCCGTTCTGTCTATTTTTTTTTCTCCCCTCTCCTCCCAAACAGTCACTTCTCTTATTTTGTTCTTCTTTAAACTTTTCTTTATATAACTTATCATACCATTCTCCATTCAACGGAAGTCCTGCTGCTGTCACTATATCTTCCTCAGACCTTTTGTACTCTCTCAGGCTGCCATTCTGAACCTTCTGATATCATCACTTCCTCCTACTGTTGACATGAACCCAGTCATTCCACTTACTCATTGAAACAAGGGCTCTATATATCAACTGAGAATGCAAGTTGCCCCTCCCCTCTGTTTTTGCATTCAGCATTTAATATCAATGCATGTGGATGTAGCATTCAAAGCAAGATGTTAAATGTTTCCTATCTTGCCTGGTGTGTTTTTTCCCCTCTATCTGATTCTTTTTATTATGTATTTGAAAAGATATTCAAGGGCAGAAAGGAACCACTGACACTCCTAGTGAATTCTACCTACTCCTATTTAATGCTCCCAAACATTTGGAGCCATAAATCAAGGTAGTATTATGGTGTAATTTTACCATAGAAGGGACTGCATTCTGGGATATTTTCACATTTGTGAAGTTTTCAGTGAATTAAAGACTTAGACCAAAGGATGCACCCTCTGCTTCTAACTAACATCTTTTTAAAAGGCAATTTTTAATAATCTCATCAGATTGTCTTGCTTACATGTATTAAAACTCTTTTGTATTAAGTGTAACAAATCCATGGCTACCCAGAACTTTATGGTTGTCACTAATGCTACAGACTTTTTGATTGTTTAGCACTTTGCAGTGCCAGAGAAGCTAGGATTCATGCTCTAAAAAACACAGGCCCTTACCACATAAACGATTGGGAAATCTTCTTCAGCTGTTTTGAGACACTGCAATAATATAAATAATAATAATAAATTATCTATGGCCCTCATTAAGCATTTCTAATTGTATCCAGAAGGTGGCAATGTTGTATATACACACTAACCAATTCATTACAGTATTAACTGAATAGAATGAGACGCTCGTTTAGAAAATTCTTTGTTCCTTTGAAATCTCATTTTTCAGTTGTGTGTGATGTGCAGCAATTTACTGCTGGTGATTGGCTGCTGGCTTCTAAATCTGTCATGTGAACTACTGTATACAAAAACTGATGGGACAGTCAGTCTTGGGGTTTCCAGGGCCCCCCTGTGTGCATCATCATACAGATTTTTTTTAATCACAAATAATTTTGTATTCTTTATTAGTCACTGTAGGCATAAGCAGGCAGCCATAACTTTGTGATTTTTTGACTTGCTCCCTTTGCTACCATAACATTCTTTTACTGTGGGAGGTGGAGTGAGTACAGAATATCTAATGTTCTTCAAGTTACAGCCTGTCTAATAAGCCAGCAGAATTATGAGTCCAATTGCAGTGAACCCCTCTTTATAGCACTGCCATTTTTCTCCTCTCAAAAAAGTATTTGTCACAAAAGCCAAATTCTACTTATGATTTTAAAAATATAGTTTCATATGTATTTTTCCAATTCATGAGGAGCATCGCAGACAATAGCCCTTAAAGGTAAACATCAGGGTACAAAGTGTTGCATGTTTTATTGAGAATGGGCTGACAGCTGCTAATCTTTATAAAATTCTAGTACCTGACAGGATCTCATTAAATACTATTTTGCACTAGTCTGAAATCTATCATAAATGTGGCACATCATTGATTGCAGATAAATAGAATTTCAGGAGCAGTAGATAGCTGAAGAGGAACTTGCAGCCTGAGTCTTAATTTGCTTTCTCTCACTAACACCTTTATGCTCCCCTCTGTTTGTATAGTGTGGAGGGGAGCAAAGGAACCACAAAGGGGAGGAGAGATCCCACTCCAGTGACTAGTCCATGGGACTGAGTTAGGAGACCTTGGTTCTGCCCTCAGCTCTGTTACTGGCCTGCTCTATAATACCTTGGGCAAATCACTTCACACCTCTGTGCCTTAGTTTCCCCACCTGCAAAATGGAGAGCATAATATGTGTCCTCTTTTGTGAAACCCTCTGAGATCTCCAAGTGAAAATTACTGTATGAGCTAAGTATTTTTATTATCTACCTTTGGGAATTCAGCCAGTGGGATACTCTCTTCCCTCCTGAGGAGATGGGCTTGATCCAACTCCCACTGAGGTAATGGGAATCTTTCCTTGACCCCAAATTGATTCTTTTTTTAGAGTCTACTTTTGTTACTGGAGGACAAGAAAAAAGGCACTAGGACATAGCCTTAATGCCACTAAAATGTAGCTAAACTGATTTAAATGCAAGCCTCTTTAAAAATGTTTTTCTGATGGAGGTGAAAATACTAGTGTCTCCTTCACTGCTCAGCCTCTAGTTATTAAAACTTTTTATTCAGTTCACATATAAATACCAGCTTTTTTGCCAGTATTAGTATTTGACTGAAAATTGGTGAGAGGAAATAAAACAGGTGTTTCCCAGACTAAAAATGGCTAGTGCCATTCATGAGTGTAACTCCTGGTTCACATTTTGAGGGGAGGAGGATTTTAGCTTGGTAGTCTGTTGCTGGAGCAGATGTGGTGTTTAATCGGTTGTGTCAGGGATCCAGCAGGGAGTTGGGAGTTTTAGCAAGCCTCTTATTTAGAAAATGTATGCAAGACAAGGTGCCATGCTTAGTACCCTCACTGAGGACAATTACAAGAAAAGATTGATAGCTTCAAAGAACCAGCATCTGACACATTGGTGAAGTCCCTAGAGCAGGTGAGCTTTTATGTTTTCCTGAATGGTGTCTCTCCACTTTTAACAATGGGGTTGGCTAAGATGATTAATCAGTGGGATGGTAATATTAGAGGAGTGCCTGTCCAATCGACATGCTCACTGCATGGATATCATTTCACTGCTGCTTCCCCCATTTTCATATGGGGAATTTCTGACAGAATGATGTTTCTAAGAGGGGTTGCTGTATTTATTTAAACAGAACTGTTGAATATGCATTAGTTATCAAAGGCCTGGCGTAGGAGGACATACACTACCTGATTACCATGATTGGCATGTTGTGCCTGACAGCTCATCTGCATTGTAAAAGCATTAGGGCCTATCTGTGCAGCACCCCAGGGGATGTTATTACACAGCTCAGCTTTTTTTATAAAAGTAAACTACCTATTTTGCCTAGCACAAAAATCTCAGATGCTTGAATGGTGAAATGTATGTATCGGCATGACTGGACTCCAAAATATATTTTCAGATATTTCCAGTGGGCATTTCAAAGCCAATTAATCTTAGTGGCCATCTTGCTGACCTTGATGACTAATGGCTAGAGGGGTCTTCACAGAACATTTCTCTAGCTTGACAGGAAGCACTGCCTTCAAAAATTGTCAGGATTTTCCTATTCCATACTGGGACAAACAGGGCCCTTTTGAAGTGGGAGACTCAGCTTCAAGTCGGTGCTCTGCCTGATTCTGCGTAGGGACTTGAACTCCAGTCTCCTGAATCCCAGGTGAGTGCTATAACTAGGCTATAGACTCTGGAGTCACTCAGATTAAAGACTGTTTAATTTATGATATACCCTTATTGTAAAGGGTACCTCTTTCTAGCCTAGTATTTGAGCTGAACTTGGTCTTTCTCTTTTCTCTCCTTTTACTACAGAAGTTTCTTGAGAGCTGATGGCACTGAGTGCGGGAATTCACCTAGGCATTTTGTTAGCTTGGGCATATGATTGCATGAACCCCATGAAACGATTCATTTCTCTGTAAACCTGAGACCAAGAGAGATGGAAACTGTATTGATGGTCTTGTATATTTTGTTTATAAACCTGAACAGTGCTTGCCTATGATAATTATAATACTATATAATAATAGTTATAAAAATAATAACTTGTGGAAAGTAACACAAAATTGCTCCTTGTATGAGAAATTATATTGTCCTGGAAATACTTTTCATGGCTGAACTTTAAAAAAAAAAAAAATGGTTACTTCAACTCCCACCAGGGCTGGGCCTGGCATAAACAGGTTAACAAGAAGCTGTAACTGGCTCCCTGGTGACCCACCATCACCCAACCACTCAGAGGAACTTGAACACAGAGCAGAATCTGGCCTGTAATCTAAAAAACTAGAACATTTCTCTCTCCTTTTTTTTTTTTTTTTTTATTTTGTTCAATATGTCCTAGGGGAAAAAACAAACTCTCTTTCATTTGAAATGTCCTTTCTTCCCCCACAAACCATTAGAACATTTTGAAGAGTTTTATACTGCCTAATAACTTAGAACCTTTCAAGGGTCTCCTGGCTGTAAGAGAAATTCATTTTCTGGTGATCAGAAAGATATATTTACTGCAAGTTTTACTTTTATCTGTCTAAGTGGAGTTGCTAGCACAGACAAACCAATTGTATTTTGGTGCTGCAGACATTACTTGTCCTGATTGTGTCATACTGGGTTGCATAAGATTCTTTGCTAAATGGGATGTTAACTGCCCATTGTTGAACTGCTTTACAGCCAAAATGCTTCTGAAATAAATGTAGTCAAACTTTACTAATTCTGGGTCACTGAGAACTAAAATGATGCTTAAAATTGTTGATTGGCTCTAGTTTTCAAGATATGCTACTGGGTCAGTATATACGACCCTTGACTTGGGAATGGCGGAGGATAAGTGAGTTATAAAGGGAAGGGATCTCAATTTAAACTAGAAATGACAAAAATACATCTTTGACTGGATCTATGGATAAATCTATGACTGGGTTTGGACAGTACTTGCTTTTTAGGCAAAACAATGAATGATGCAATCTGAAGCTGGTATTGCGTCATACATGATATGAATTGCATCATGTTATTCCTAGAAGTCATGGATGATGCAATCATAACGAAGCTTACATCACTCTGCTGAACAAATTGCCCTGTATCAGTTCTAGAAATCATACAGTGTCGTGCTCTCTTATTTGTCAGTGTTTGATTTTGCAAAGGGACACATTTCTGTTTAGCCAAAGTGAGCAGAGATGCCTCGTACTTGTGTGAACAGTGCAGATAACTTCTGCTATGTTTGTGGTGAAGTGACTTTTGCATTACAAAAGCGCAGTATAACCACTATGGTTAAGAAAGCCTATCACCTTTATTTTGGCTGCAAAATTGGAGATCAGGACAAGAGGTGGGCCCCACACATATGCTGCAACACTTGTGCAACAAATCTTCGCCAGTGGTTGAACAGGAAAAGGAAATCTATGCCTTTTGCAGTGCCAATGATTTGGAGAGAGCCAAGAGATCATGCCAGCAATTGTTACTTCTGCATGGTGCCTCCAGTTGGGAAAGGTGTGTCAAAGAAGAAAAAGTGGACTGTGCATTATGCAAACATTTCATCAGCTATACGCCCAGTACCCCACGGAGAAGGACTGCTGGTTCCTGATGCACCAGAATCATTCTCACTTGAGTCAGACGAGGAAGAGGATGAAACTTCTGGTCCTGAACCATCAATGTCACAGGACCCACATTTTCTCCCATCCTCCTCCTCTGAACCACACCTCATAACACAAGGTGAACTGAATGACCTTGTCAGGGATTTGGAACTACCCAAGAGTAAGGCAGAGCTGTTGGGCTCCAGACTACAGCAGTGGAATCTCCTGGCAGGTGATGTTAGAGTTTCCGTGTTCCGTGACCATCAAAAGGATCTTATCCCATTCTTCTTCATGGGAAGGTGATCTTGTAGCCTGCAACAACATCGATGATGTGATGGCAGCCCTCAACATTGTTCACGATCCAGATGAGTGGAGACTGTTCATTGATTCATCGAAGACGAGTCTTAAAGCTGTTTTACTGCATAATGGCAATGTTTTGCCCTCAATTCCAGTTGGTCATGCAGTCCATATGAAGGAAACCTATGACAACATGAAACAACTTTTGAGGTGTATAAACTATGACCAACATCAGTGGCAGCTTTGTGGCGATTTGAAGGTTGTTGCTCTCTTGCTTGGTCTGCAGACTATCTACACAATATACATAGACATAAAATGTAAAAACTTAAATATCTTAGAAACAGTAGCCAATCAGTTGTTTTAATTGTCATATTTGAATTCAGCACATCAAAATACATAATAAATAGCACATTTTATCTCTGAAGCAGACGACTTCTCAAAAATTGTAGACCAGTGTTATGTCTGAGATGCAGGATATTGTTAATATTTCCATAACTCAGGAATAATATAGTGAGAGGACAAATACACAACTACCCCTTTGCTACTCTCATAAATATTCTGGTTGGTGGTAATGAAACACAGAGTATACCATAAAATTAGACAATTAATATGATATGATGAATTTCATGATCCAAAATATTGTTTCTCTATTTGACAAAGATGTTTACATTTATTGCTCCACTATTTTATTGAGACAAATCTTTCCCCAAAAGGTGTTTCATATGTAGCAAATTTTGGCTACTTTTTGGGTCTTCAGACTTTTAAGATATTTGATGAAGCATAAACATTCATTCTCTTCAGTTCAGATCTTCAGGTTGAATGTTTGAGCTATACAGTGCTTGAGTCCTGCTGGAAAATTCTAGGATGCCATTCCAGAACTTTCTTGAGGAGCCAGAATGGCATCTGATGGCACTTCTGGTACTTGTGTTCAGGCACTTCTTGAGTGCAGCACTCACCTACTGGACCTCTAGTAGGCATGCAAACCACAGGCCATCTGCTTGAATAGAACTACATGTTGTGCTCAGTGATGCATTCTGAGAAGGAAAGCTATTTTGAATCAAGTTTTAGAAATACTGATTACTTGCTTGTTTGAAGGTTCATAGATTCAAAGGCCAGAATGGACCATTGTAATCATCTAATTTGACCTCCTGCATACCACAGGCCATAGAACTGCTTTTGACTTCTCTTGGGAAATGCCTTGCACTGCCAAACCAAAATGTATATATTCTCTGCCATAAAGCGTGTGGGTCAGAAAATATAGTTCATCCACATTACTATCTCTTTGGTGTTTGCTAACCAGTAATGGAATCCCCTACCTTTCCAACCCGTTCACGAACCTGTCCAAGTGTGTTCATTTCTAGGTGTGCAGAATTTCCTAACCAAACAATTTACAACAAGAATTTAGTGGCAATAAGTCTTAAATATTGTTGTTTATTCATTTTTTATCTCTTCTTTCTTGTATAGCGTCAGCATCAAATAATTTATATAAAGTTAGAGGTGAAATCCTGGCCCCATTGAAGTCAATGTCAAAACTCCCATTGACTACAAAATAATATCTAGTTCTTATATAGGCTTTTTTCATCCACATTTTGCAAATGGGGTAACTGAGGCACAGGGAGCTGAAGTGACTTACCCAAGATCACCCATTAGATGCAGTGGCAGAGCTGGGACTAGAACTCAGGTCTATCCATTAGGCTACCCTGCCTCCCAATGGGGTCAGGATTTTACCCAAAGTCCGTTAAAGGCAGTAAATACTATATAAAGAAAAGGTAACTCCATGTTCTCTCCCTTGAAAGAGGTGAAGCTTGTATCATTCTGGCTTCTGCAAAGAGAAAGCGACTTTGCTACTCTGTCTCTCCCTTTGCCATATGCCTGCTGTGTGGGGAGAAGGTTTCCTATGCTCTACTCCTCTCCCAGCCTCAGTCTTCGCAGCTGCTTCCTCTGAGTAACACCAGTGCCTCAACAGACAAGACAGATGGAAGGAAACAGAGGTCTGCTGCTGCTTAGAGATTTCTCAAAGAGCAACACAACAGTGAAATTGAAATGATTATTCACAGTTTCCTGCAGCCAAATTCCAGATAAGAGCAGAGAAACTGACCAATGCTTTATTAATTTCATTTTGTTATAACAGCTTGACAAAGCAATGAACTGCAACTTGCTTTGGCTCCACGGAGCTGTCCCTTCATCTCAACAAATGAATGCACTAATCTCAAACTTCCATTGCTCGGGGAAAGTCATTGAAATAGTGGTGGCTGGGCAACACCAGAGAGCACAGTGAGTTTTTTTTCTAACCTTACAATCTTGTTTCAAACCAGGAAAAAAGACATGGATGCAAACCATGCAAGCCACAGTTTATACAGATAATAACATAATGTAAGAACAGCCATACTGGGTCAGACCAATGGTCCATCTAGCCCAATATCCTGTCTTCTGACAGTGGCCAACACTAGGTGCTTCAGAGGGAATGATCAGAACAGGGCACTTTTTCAAGTGATCCACCCCATCATCCAGTGCCAGCTTCTAGCAGTCAGCTGTTTAGGGACATCCAGAGCATGGAGTTGTGTCCCTGGCCATCTTGGCTAATAGCTATTGTTGAGCCTATCCTCCATGAACTTACCTAATTCTTTTTTAAATCTAGGTATACTTTTGGCCTTCACAACATCCCCTGGCAATGAGTTCCACAGGTTGATTGCGTGTTATATGAAGAACTTCCTTATGTTTGCTTTAAACTTGCTGCCTATTAATTTAATTGTGTGACCCCTGGTTTGTAGATTATGTAAAGGGGTAAACAACACTTATTAATTCGCTTTCTCCACACCATTCATGGATTTTATAGATCTCTATCATATCCACCCTTAGTCATCTCTTTTCCAAGCTGAACAGTCCCAGTCTTTTTAATCTCTCCTTGCTTGGGAAGCTGCTCCATACCCCTAATCATTTTTGTCGCCCCTTTCTGTACTTTTTCCAATTCTAATGTATCTTTTTGGAGATGGGGCAGCCAGACCTGCATGCAGTATTCTAGGTATGGATGTACAATGGATTTATATAATAGCATTGTGGTATTTTCTGTTTTATTGCTTATCCTTTTTGGAACGTTTCCTATTCTGTATGGACGCAATATGTCTACACTATGTGTTTCCACTAGTGCAGCTATGTCAGTGTAATTACTTCCAGTAAAACCAACAATGTAGCAACTGATGAAATAAAAAGTTATCCAAGGGCATGTGCACTTCACTGCCTTCACTGAACTGAAGATGGAAAGTGACCTCTGACACCAAGATTTTGGCTCTTCCCAATGGATTTGTGGCAACATTTTCTACAGATAGCTGAAACAATGAGCTAAATCCTCAGCTGGTGTAAATCAGCATGAACTCCAACTGATTTTAGTGGCACCATACTGATTTAAACTAGTCAAGGATCCAGTCCACAAGCTCTAGTTTCTACAGGCTGTTAAATCTGAAATTCAATTATGACCATTTCTATTTACTTCAACATTGAATAGAGCTTTCAGGAAGCAAAGCAAAACTGACCACTTCAGCCACTGTCACTGACAAATACTCCCATCCTGCCAGTTCCATGGAAACACAGGTACAGTTAATAAACAATCAAGATACAATCAATGATGGCAGTGTTGGAGAGGAAACATCTGGATCCAAACGTGGCTGGTGAGGAAACACATGGGTCTTGTCCATTCCAAGGCAGTTTGATCTAGGAGTGGTTAGTGAGGAAACACCATTTACTAACATCTATTTTAAATGAAAACTGCAAAATGGTCAGATGCTTAAGAACTCCTTTTAGAGAGGAAAAACTCTCTATAGCATACAAAATTCAGTGGCAGAAAAATAAAATGGTAATCTAAAGCCTGTTTTTGCAGTGAAGGCAGTGAAGTGCTCTTGTCCTGGGATAACTTTTTATTTCATCAGTTGCTATATTGATGGCTTTATTGAATTTCTGCATCATGCCCTCACTGCTATCCAGATGAAACACATAGACTATGCATCTATCCTACATCAGAAGTCTGGACATAAACTGTCAAAGAGAATTTATTTCTCTCTTTAAAGCTATGAAAATGATTGCATGAGGGTTACAATCATATTCCCTATGGATGTTTCTCCACAATTTTATCATTAGAAATAAAATATTGGTGGCTTAATACTAAGCTGGATAAGATAAACTCTAATCATAGGAATAACATTATAAAAACGTTGGTTTAAAACATTTTAACAGGAAACAAACAACCAAACCTGAAATGAAACATCTTTAACAGGATTATTGTGAGAATGGAAGGAGGAACAATCACATATTCCAAAATGCATTCTCATTTTAAAAAACACAGCACTCTTCAGAAATTGCAACTATAGGCCATAAATGCAACAATACATTCAGCTTATCAGTTTGGAAACTGGTATTTTGTCCTGTGAAACTTAGCAAAATATTTCAGTTAAATAAATTCAAGAATCAAATAACATTTTATCCACATGTGATTTTTAAAGGTAATTTTGATTGATACTAACCAATGAATGTACTGGTGAAGAAAACACAAGACAAAGAGGTAGCAGAAACAATAATTTATAATTTTGTAAATCCCTGTCAAAGAAATTGTGATAGCCTCCTTTTATTAGTTCACAGTTTAAATTCTCACTCTTTTTTATAGTTTTGTGGTTTCTTCGAGGCTGTACTGACATTAATTCAACCTTATAAAGGAGTAGATACTTCTTATTTTTCTTCACTTTTTAGTGAATTTACTCTTTTCACAGGAGAAATTTTAGTATAAGATTAATTTCAACTTACACACTTACAATTCACTGAAAAATTCAGATACTTATTTTGCTTCAATATAAATAGTTTCCTGGTGTGTAAAGTTCCTAGATATTATGGTGAATGGCATTTCAGAGAATGCTTATAATAATCATGTTCACTAATATTTTTTAACCAATAGTTTTGCACCTACCATAGATGAGACAAGTGTTTAAAAATGTGTCAGCTTCTTATGGTTAACTCCACCTTAGAGTTAACTATGTTTAGCTAGGACCTTTTTAAACGTGACTGTCCTTGTCCACAAAAAGTATAAAATCATGTTTAACTTGGTATTAGTTGACATGTTTCTTAATACGTTGGATTTCTCCAGTGTAGCCAACATCTGAGACAGTTGATTTGTTCCCTCATTAATCTCTCTCATCCTTGGATTTTTGAGACTTTGTGCTCTTAAATCTTTTCCTCCAACTGCTTCTTTTCACAGCTCACTTTTTGGTGTCAAATCCTCCCCCTGCCCCCCCCCCCCCCAAACACACACACAATCTCTCTCTCCCATCTAGAACTGGTCAGAAAATAGGTTTGTCCTCCAAGCAAAATGTCTCTGAAAATTAAAAAAATTGTTTTCATCAAAATTTTCCATTTTGGCAAAAAATCAAAACCTGGAAATTTTTGTTTGAAAACCAAAAACTTTGATTGGGAAATGCAATTGTGGTGTCTCATGATAATTGTAGTTCAAGTGCTTCATGCCCCCATTCTCCTGTATGGGCCAGCCCCACTGGCCAGCCTATTTCTCCCAAGATGCACCATGGTCTCATTTATTGGTGAGGTGCTGTGGTGCATCTTGGGAAGCCCATATCTGTGTTGCACTATGGGAGATGTAGTCCAGCTGAGGAGCACCCAAAATCTATTACTATTTTAAAATCTCATATTTTTGCATCTGACTCACGATTTTTACATTCTTGCGATTGGGAATACTGGGAAGGGGGTGACATCAAAGTAGTGTTTGGAGCCCATGTTCTCTGGGGGAGATAGAAAAGAAGGATACATGGAAAGGGAGCAAAAGGCTAGAGAGTCAAGCATGGTGACTGAGTGGGATGCACAGGAATGGAGAACATGCAAAAAAGGTCAAGGAAGGGTGGCAAGACACTGGAGGTCATGACACGGGGTATAACTATCCAGAGAAAATATGGAGACGAGGGGCAGGGGACTGGAGGAGGCGTACTGGGGACAGAGAAAGGCAGAGTTTTATGACTGTTAAACTTAAAACATTTAACGTTTTCTAGCTATAAACCTTCAAGTCCCCAATTCTACAAAGACTGATGCACATGTTTAACTTTATGAGCTGTAGACCCATTTCTTGAAAGTCAATGGGAGCTGAGCACTTCATTTCCTTAGGCTGCTTTGAAAATCCCAGTAAAAAGACATGCTATTTTGATGGAGATCCTTGCAGCAATCCTTTAAAGAATGTGAGACACAGTAATCAAGATAAGTATCCTTCAGTTTCTCTTTAAGGAATTCTGTGAAGTTTTCATGTTCTACTCTGGAGGCTGTTTGTTGTGAAGTTCAGAGTACTTCAAAGTAAACTTATGTCTGAAGCAGCTTTGTAACAGAGTTTCAGAACTTTTACTGTATCTCACAGTGATTAGATTAAATTATAACAGGGATTAAACAAGACTGTAACCCTTCTCAGAGCCATATGAAGCGTATGGTATACTTCAAAAATAATAATACATTTGTCTATTAGGCACCCACCATTTAATATACAAAACAAATAAAAACATCATAGAAAATAAAATTAAGTATGCTGCATATTATAAAAGGCAAGAGGACAATCAGATAGTGGTCATGAAAGGTTAACATTGAAAATACTGCTGAAATAAAAGTAGGTGTTCAGATGCTTTTAAAATAAAATGTGAATTGGAGATAGAAAAGAATATTAATGTATGATGTACTGTGTTTGCTTTCAAGCCAACACCCTGCCTGTCAACTTTTTGGAAGAGATATACACATTTCCAGTTCAGTATTATAATGAAAATGTATAAATCCTATTTTGGGTGAGAAGTCATATATAGAAAGAGACTCTTTAGATAATAATGGGCACTTGTGATGCTTTCTTGGGGTGCCAAGGGCACAATGTCACCTTATTATCTCCAAGAAGAACAGGAGTACTTGTGGCACCTTAGAGACTAACAAATTTATTAGAGCTCTAATAAATTTGTTAGTCTCTAAGGTGCCACAAGTACTCCTGTTCTTCTTTTTGGTGGTATTTATGTGACCATCGCTTATTAGCACAGTAGTGTCCAGGAAATGGACCGCTTGTGTGGATTGATCTAGGCTGAGGTTGATGGTGGGATGGAAATTATTGAAATCATGGTGGAATTCCTCAAGGGCTTCTTTTCCATGGGTCCAGATGATGAAGATGTCATCAATGTAGCGCAAGTAGAGTAGGGGTGTTAGAGGACGAGAGCTAAGGAAGCGTTGTTCTAAGTCAGCCATAAAAATGTTGGCATACTGTGGGGCCATGCGGGTACCCATAGCAGTGCCGCTGACTTGAAGGTATATATTGTCCCCAAATGTGAAATAGTTGTGGGTGAGGACAAAGTCACAGAGTTCAGCCACCAGGTTAGCTGGGACATTATCGGGGATACTGTTCCTGATAGCTTGTAGTCCATCTTTGTGTGGAATGTTGGTGTAGAGGGCTTCTACTTCCATAGTGGCCAGGATGGTGTTTTCTGGAAGATCACCGATGGATTGTAGTTTCCTCAGGAAGTCAGTGGTGTCTCGAAGATAGCTAGGAGTGCTGGTAGCGTAGGGTCTGAGGAGAGAGTCTACATAACCAGACAAGCCTGATGTTAGGGTGCCAATGCCTGAGATGATGGGGCGTCCAGGATTTCCAGGTTTATGGATCTTGGGTAGCAAATAGAATGTCCCTGGTCGGGGTTCTAGGCATGTGTCTGTACAGATTTGTTCCTGTGCTTTGTCAGGGAGTTTTTTTAGCAGATGGTGTAGTTTCTTTAGGTAATCCTCAGTGGTATCAGAGGATAGTGGCCTGTAGAATGTGGTGTTAGAGAGCTGTCTAGCAGCCTCTTGGTCATATTCCAATTTATTCATGATGACGACAGCACCTCCTTTGTCAGCCTTTTTGATAATGATGTCAGGGTTGTTTCTGAGGCTGTAGATGGCGATGTATTCAGCATGGCTGAGGTTATGGGGCAAGTGATATTGCTTTTCCACAATTTCAGCCTTTGCACGTTGACAGAAGCAATCTATGTAGAAATCCAGTCTGTTGTTTCGACTGTCCACCATTTCCAATGGATTCCCCCCCAGGAAGCCTTGAAAAACCTTCACCAATTCCCTGGTGAATACAGATCCAAACCCCTTGGATCTAAAACAAGGAGAAATTAACCATTCCCCTCCTTCCTCCCACCAACTCCTGGTGATTAAAAAAGGACTGGGAATGGCTGAGCCATTACAAACATTGAATCTATCTCCCCTTGTAAGTATTCTCACACTTGCTTCTTATCAAACTGTCTGTACTGAGCTATCTTGATTATCACTTCAAAAGTTTTTTTCTCTTATTTAATTGGCCTCTCAGAGTTGGTAAGACAACTCCCACCTGTTCATGCTCTCTGTATGTGTGTATATATTTCTCCTCAATATATGTTTCACTCTATATGCATCCGAAGAAGTGGGTTGTAGCCCACGAAAGCTTATGCTCTAATAAATTTGTTAGTCTCTAAGGTGCCACAAGTACTCCTGTTCTTTTTGAGGATACAGACTAACACGGCTGCTACCCTGAAACCTTATTATCTCCCTGCCTCCAGCAAGAGAGAGAATAATTTGTGCTTACCTGGGTGTTAGCTCCCTGATGCCTCCAGTGCATTAACCAGCCAAACAATCTCCAATGCTAGCCTCACTTTGCCTTGCAGATAACAATCATGCACTCCAGTTCTCGACCCCTGAGAAAGTATCACAGCAATATAAACCTAGGGGAAATTTTTTCTCTCAATTTGAAAGCATGTTGATGCAATGTTATGGTATAATTAGCGTTAGATATATTTGCAGTGGCACGAATTATAAATGTTTGCAACTCACCATCTTTTATAACCCCCTAATTTCACTCATTTAGTTTGGCTTCACCCAAAACTTCATCTTTTTGTAAAGTTTGCAGGAAATCCATTCAGTCATTGGAGTTAGGTGATTGAATGACAGGGTCAGGCAGTATACACGCGAGTTAGTCCATGGTTTTAAATAGAGTTGTAGTAGGGTAATAGGTCAGCTATGGATGTCTTCTAGGGATAACTGAGGTTGACGCTAGAAATCTCTACTCTCTGTTTTGTAGCTTCAGCTCAGCGTGAGTTCAGACAGCAAAAGAGATGTAAAATTTTCTAGTCCACTACTTTTATTGCCTTTTTCCAAAATTCAAGCTGATGGGACAAGCCCTTTTGCACCTAGCATCTTCATGGGTGTGAAGGGGCAATTAACAAAGAATTTGTATTGTGATGTCCCAGGATGGCCCATTTAGTTTTGATAGGCCTTCTTAATGAGCAGGCGATGATCCCTTCTGACAGGCTGACAGTTTCAGGGCAAACATTTTTTAAACCAAAAACTTGAATATTACCTTATAGCATGTGATAAAGATATTATAAGTAGGATTAATACATATAGCACCTTAGGAGCATTTCATAAAGTCTGAACACTACATGCATTGTTATAAGTCCAATAACCATCTCAACCATCCTAACACACAGGTGAGCTGGACTGGTTTCCAGCAATTAATCTGTCAGTGATTGGCTGAGGCCTAAAGTCTTGGCAAGAGCCTATATCACAAGCAAGGTAGTTTCAAATTATGCATAAGGCACAGTTGATTCATTCTTTAGTGCGATAGCTAGCATTTTTCCTTTTGTTCCCCCTCAAAAAATTGGGGTGCAGGTGGAACTATGTGCAGTTATAGTACAATTATAAGGAAACAAAATAAGTCAGCAAATGCAAAATGAAGATTGCCATAGCAATAATAGCTTGCACATATTGCCCACAATGTGGTTTTCTGGATTATTATTTTTATGTACTATTGCTTATGAATTGCCCCCATTCTGCAAACCCCTGCAAGTAATTTTACTTATGTGTGTATCATTGACTCAATTACTGACATGCTACAAATCAAAATAAAGACAGTCCCTGCACGGAGGAGACTACACTCTAGGGTTCTGATCCTGCAAACATCAAGTTCTCAGTGTAGAACTTAAAATCATGAGCAGTCCCATTGTCTTTAAAGGGATGACTCATTGTAATGCACTTTAATACACCTGGTAGTGAATTGCAAGATGGCCCTAAAAGAGATGAAATTCTCTAGGCTTGATCCTACAAACACTTATGTGATTAATTTAGCTCATGTGAATAGTCCCATTAGGTTAACTCATGCCATTGAAACGAATGGGGGAGGGTCTGCTTAAAAAGCGATGGCATGTTATGGGACTTCTCACATGAGTGAACATCGAGCCTTTCATTATTATTTACTTGTTCAATGCTGACTTTATTAAAACTGATGGCACAATAAGGCTGATTGACGTCAGTTGCAGGACGAAGCCCCAAGGTTATGTATTTGTTATGGCTGTCACTAGAGTCACAGATCCTGTGATTTTCATGGTTTAAAATAAAATTTCCACAACTTTCACATTTTGAAGCTCTTGCACAGGGGAGGGTGTGATGATGGTGACAGATTTCCTAGCGAGCCCCAGGGCTGCCCCCATTAAAACATTGGGCTGTGTGGAGGAAGTCTCATAATTAGTGCTAGTGGTTGGCCACAAGGGGAGTCACAGATTCTGTGATTTCTCTTTGAGCAGGGTTCAGCAACCTTTCAGAAGTGGTGTGCTGAGTCTTCATTTATTCACTCTCATTTAAGGTTTTGCGTGCCAGTAATACATTTTAACGTTTTTAGAAGGTCTCTTTCTACAAGTCTATAATATATAACTAAACTATTGTTGTATGTAAAGTAAATAAAGTTTTTAAAATGTTTAAGAAGCTTCATTTAAAATTAAAATGCAGAGCTCCCCGGACTGGTGGCCAGGACCCGGACAGTGTGAATGCCACTGAAAATCAGCTCGCATGCCGCCTTTGGCACACGTGCCATAGGTTGCCTACCCCTGTCTTTGAGTGTGTGGAAAGAGTCAGAATGTTCATAGCTGACTTAAATGTTATCTGCACAGTGCTGCTGCTCCTTCTGCAGAGGCAGAGAAGCTGTACTGAAGATGCAGCATGGGTCTCTGCTGCTCAGGTGCATCAAAATACAACAAAGTGCCACCCTTCTTCCCCACCCCACCCTACTGCTCCTGGAGAACTATGCCTTACTACACTTAAAACGTTGCATTGGCACATATGCACTGATGCAGCTGCACCACTGTAGCACTTTAATGAAGAGACTGTGCTGACAGGAGAGCGCTGTCCTGTCAGCCGAGTTAATCCAGCTTCCCAAGAGGCAGCAGCTATGTCGACAGGAGAAGCTCTCCTGCCAACATAGTGTTCTCTACATGGGGGGCAGCAGATTAGGTTGGTATAACTACGTCACTCAGGCATGTGGATTTTTCACACCCCTGAGCGACATAGTTATACCAATATAGGTCTGTAGTGTAGATGAGACCTATGAAATATGAGGTTGGGAATTTTTTTCCTATCATCCAAGGAAATAACCTTATGCCTTGAAATACAGGTATAATTACACTTGTTGCTTTCTTTAGCTTGAAAGCTAACTGTGAGCTTGAATACTAAAGTATTTGTGCCAGATTCTGGAAGTGGTATATTGTATATGGGTTGAGACACTGCTTTGCACAGAAGATAGATGGTACCCACCCCCCTCCAAAAAAACCCCAACTCTCATCAGAGTGCTAGCATGGAGTCTGTTAAAGGATCTAGGCTGGGTCTAACTAGGGTTACCATACGTATGGATTTTCCCGGACATGTCCGGCTTTTTGGGGCTCAAATCCCCGTCCGGGGGGAAATCCCAAAAAGCCGGACATGTCTGGGAAAATAGGGAGGGAAGGAGGGATTGGCGATGCTCGGCTGGGGCCGGGCCGGGGCCAGCGGTGCTCAGCAGGAGCTGGGGGTGCGGGGCCGGGGCCGGTGCCAGGCTGGGGTTGCGGGGCCGGGGGCACAGTGCCGGGCCGGGAACTGGGGGCGCGGTGCCGGGCCGGGGGCCGAGCCGGGGGTGCGGGGCCAGGGGCCAGGCCGGGCCAGGAGCCAGGGTCGCAGTGCTGGGCTGGGAGCCAGTGCCCCAGGGCCCGAGCCAAGCCGGGCGTGAGACGCCGGGGCCAGAGCCTCTTGGCCTGGGCCAGCCGGCCGCCGAAGGGAGCCGCTCAGCCAGGGGGGCCGGACTGGGCCGCACCTCACCCCGCCCCAGCCTACCTGCTGCCTCCCTGTTTCAGGCTTCCCGTGAACATTTGATTTGCAGGAAGCAGGGGAGGGGGAGGAGCAGGGGGCGGAGCGTTCAGGGGAGGGGGCAGAGTTGAGGCGGGGCTGAGGGCGGGGAAGGGGCGGGGCCGGGTCCCCATGAAGTGTCCTCCTTTTTAAAAACTAAAAGATGGTAACCCTAGGTCTAACCAAACCCTTCACTTTCTGTAAAAAGAAGAACAGGAGTACTTGTGGCACCTTAGAGACTAACAAATTTATTAGAGCATAAGCTTTCGTGGACTACAGCCCACTTCTTTGGATGCATCCGAAGAAGTGGGCTGTAGCCCACGAAAGTCTATGCTTTAATAAATTTGTTAGTCTCTAAGGTGCCACAAGTACTCCTCTACATTTACTTAAGTTTAAAGTGGTTGTTTCTCTCAGGAAAATAACCAGAATTAGAAGTTTTTCTGCTGTTACCAAGTCAGTACAGGTGTAATCTGTCACAAAATGTATTCAGTACAGAAACCAACAGACTTCTGCTGCTAGAAACAGAAGTAAATTCCTTAAGACATTCCAGCTATAATTAGTTTCTGCAACTGTAAACTCCCCTGGTCTTTTGGACTATCAAGCCAAGACTCTCCACACCTGCAGAGGGTTTATGAGTAATGCTAGACTTGTGTCATGGTTGCCATTGATTCTATAATCATGTTTAATTATTTATGACTCGATTTTATATTAAGCCATTTTATCACAGAAATATTAAGCAACTCAAGTTTCACTAAGAGCTACAAAGTTAAATCTTTGAGTAGAGATGAGACAAACAGACAAGTTGCTCAGCGGTACCACCAGATTAGGGGACGAAGTGAAAACTTAACCTTATGACCACTGTTCTCAAAGCACACACCAACCAGGCAGATATCCAGCCTGCTGAGTGAGCATTCTATATAACCCCTTTCCGAAGAGCAAAGCTTGACTCCACCCAATCTAGCAGCCAAATACAGCTATCAACTCTTGAGGACCAAGAAGTGTTTCTCCACTGCTCAGAGTTCCATCCTTTTAATACTTAGGCCATGTCTTCATTACAGCTGCTACAGCAGCACAACTATACCACTGTAGTACCGCAGCATAGGCGCTTCCTACAACGAAGGAAGGGGCTTTTCCATCGCTATAGGTAATTTACCTCACTGAGCAATGATAGCTAGGTCAACTGAAGAATTCTTCTGTCAACCTAGCCACATCTATACTGAGGGTTAGCTTACTATAGCTACAGCTTTGGGGGTGTGACTTTTTCACATCCATGAACGCAATAGCTATGTCAACCTAGCTTTTAAGTGAAGGGCAGGCCTTACACAAATTATTTCGTAGCAAACTGATTTCATTCAGCTAGGGAAGTTTAGAAGGACTGTAGCAAGGTAGCTACTGGCCTCTTCCACAGCTGACAGCTCTTATGATTAGACAGAAGAGTCATGCAGACTGAGGGGAGGCCCCTCACACATACCACTGATTAAAGTAGAACCTATAGCACGTAATAGCCCTTGAATCCTTCAAATCCCCAACTGGAGATGAAGTAATAAGTATGGGAATTCTTCCAATCAGCAAATTTAAACATCCTGAAAACCTGGATTTTGACGCTTTTGAAAGAAGCGCCTCACCCCCTTACCACTGTAATAGTTTGCAACAAATCTAGTTCTTATATTTAATGCATTGCTGATTTTAACTCAGCTCTAATGGTCTAGTGACTCCCCATTAGCTCCACAGCCTCCAACACCCTCAAGGATCCTCATTTATCATCTGCACCTAGTTGCTCTGAAGATATAGAAGTTGAATGTTTTACACAAGGTAAAAATGCTGTTAATGCAAAGTAGGAAGTCAGGAAATGCAAGAGTTAAGGTTCCTAAAGCAACACTACTGTAACTCACAGTAAACATGTCCTTTTTATTCCTGTTTTCTTCTTAAGAATTAAACGTATAATACACAGGTTGTTCAAAATGGTCACATTACTGCTTTACCTTCTGCATTCTGGCTTTCACCCTGCAACCTTAAAAATAAACCAAACTTCATAATGCCATTTTTAAGAGAAATTGTCCATGTTTAATGCAGTTGGCATTTAAGTAGTCCCAATAGGCTGTACTCATGACAGTAAGCTTAATGAAGATGGCAGAGCCAAGTTCATACCTTTCTATGTATTGTTTGGCTGGACACAGCTTCTACAAAGCTAGTGGGGCAGGTATCTTTTGCTTGTGATGGCTCTCTTGGCACTTGATGGCTAGGAACTCATATCTTTTCAAATGAAAACCTATACTGCACAGACCAATCAAAGATTTTGAAGACCCTAAAAATCCACGATTCACAATTCCCTC